>NW_025748095.1:0-40555 GCF_021184085.1 Oncorhynchus gorbuscha | reverse complement strand
CCCCACCAACACAGACACTGCTGTCCTGGGAAAACCTTAGCCATGAAGGGGAGACTCCTCCCACAACCCCCACCAACACAGACACTGCTGTCCTGGGAAAACCTTAGCCGATGAAGGGGAGACTCCTCCCACAACCCCCACCAACACAGACACTGCTGTCCTGGGAAAACCTTAGCCATGAAGGAGACTCCTCCCACAACCCCACCAACACAGACACTGCTGTCCTGGAAAACCTTAGCCATGAAGGGGGACTCCTCCCACAACCCCCACCAACACAGACACTGCTGTCCTGGGAAAACCTTAGCCATGAAGGGGACTGCTCCCAGACTCCTCCCACAACCCCCACCAACACAGACACTGCTGTCCTGGGAAAACCTTAGCCATGAAGGGGAGACTCACAGACACTGCTGTCCTGGGAAAACCTTAGCCATGAAGGGGGAGACCCCCACAACACAGACACTGCTGTCCTGGGAAAACCTTAGCCATGAAGGGGGAGACTCCTCCCACAACCCCCACCAACACAGACACTGCTGTCCTGGGAAAACCTTAGCCATGAAGGGGGAGACTGCTCCTGGGAAACCTTAGCCATGAAGGGGGAGACTCCCCACAACCCCCACAACACAGACACTGCTGTCCTGGGAAAACCTTAGCCATGAAGGGGAGACTGCTAGCCATGAAGGGGGAGACTGCTCCTGTACAACAACATCACATCTCCCTCCCTCCCTTTGTTCTGACTTCATCCTGTGGTCACTTCTGGAGCACAAGTCCAAGAGGCCGGTCCCGGAGGCATCACGGCCTGGAAAGACCCCCAGCCCCCAGGGGAGCCCCGACAGCATCGCCCCTGGGCATAAACACAACACATGAAGGATGGAGGATGTGTGTGTGTGTGTGTGTGTGTGGCGTGTGTGTGTGGCGTGTGTGTGTGGCGTGTGTGTGTGGCGTGTGTGTGTGGCGTGTGTGTGAGTGTGCGTTTGTGGCGTGTGTGTGTGGCGTGCGTGTGTGTGCGTGCGTGTGTGTGTGAGTGTGCGTTTGTGGTGTGTGCGTGCTCTGAGAGCCAGCTTTGAACTTCACCAGCCTGCAGTGGGACAGTGAACTGTGGGGTGGGACAGTGAACTGTGGGGTGGGACAGTGAACTGTGGAGTGGGACAGTGAACTGTGGGAGGGGACAGTGAACTGTGGGGTGGGACAGTGAACTGTGGGGTGGGACAGTGAACTGTGGAGTGGGACAGAACTGTGGAGTGGGACAGTGAACTGTGGAGTGGGACAGTGAACTGTGGAGTGGGACAGTGAACTGTGGGGTGGGACAGTGAACTGTGGAGTGGGACAGTGAACTGTGGAGTGGGACAGTGAACTGTGGGGTGGGACAGTGAACTGTGGGGTGGGACAGTGAACTGTGGAGTGGGACAGTGAACTGTGGAGTGGGACAGTGAACTGTGGAGTGGGACAGTGAACTGTGGAGTGGGACAGTGAACTGTGGAGTGGGACAGTGAACTGTGGAGGGGACAGTGAACTGTGGGGTGGGACAGTGAACTGGGGGTGGGACAGTGAACTGTGGGGTGGGACAGTGAACTGTGGGATGGAACAGTGAACTGTGGGGTGGGACAGTGAACTGTGGGGTGGGACAGTGAACTGTGGGGTGGGACAGTGAACTGTGGGGTGGGACAGTGAACTGTGGAGTGGGACAGTGAACTGTGGGGTGGGACAGTGAACTGTGGGGTGGGACAGTGAACTGTGGGGTGGGACAGTGAACTGTGGAGTGGGACAGTGAACTGTGGAGTGGGACAGTGAACTGTGGGTCTGTGTAGAAGAGGTCCTATCTAGACAACTCAGACATCTTTTGAATCATTGAACATCCTTTTCTAAATGAGTTTAAACCCTGTTTCTGTCATCAACTAAGACCTCTTTATTTTTCTCCAAGGAGAATGATGATTGATGGGTTGAATAGTCTTTGTCTCCCTCTGTTGTCCAAATTAGTTATAACAGAAAGAACAGACTAGTAAAGAACTAAGGGTTAGGGTTAAGGTTAGCACCACCAGGTAGCAGTAGGGTTAGGGTCAGGGTTAAGGTTGGCACCACCAGGCAGTAGGGTTAGGGTTAAGGTTAGCACCACCAGGTAGCAGTAGGGTTAGGGTTAAGGTTAGCACCACCAGGTAGCAGTAGGGTTAGGGTTAAGGTTAGCACCACCAGGTAGCAGTAGGGTTAGGGTTAAGGTTAGCACCACCAGGTAGCAGTAGGGTTAGGGTTAAGGTTGGCACCACCAGGCAGTAGGGTTAGGGTTAGCACCACCAGTTAGCAGTAGGGTTAGGGTCAGGGTTGAGGTTAGCACCACCAGGTAGCAGTAGGGTTAGGGTCAGGGTTAGGGTTAAGGTTAGCACCACCAGGTAGAAGTAGGGTTAGGGTCAGGGTTAAGGTTAGCACCACCAGGTAGCAGTACAGTTAGGGTCAGGGTTAAGGTTAGCACCACCAGGTAGCAGTAGGGTCAGGGTTAAGGTTAGCACCACCAGGTAGCAGTAGGGTCAGGGTTAAGGTTAGCACCACCAGGTAGCAGTAGGGTTAGGGTTAAGGTTAGCACCACCAGGTAGAAGTAGGGTCGGGGGTTAGCACCACCAGGTAGCAGTAGGGTTAGGGTCAGGGTTAAGGTTAGCACCACCAGGTAGCAGTAGGGTTAGGGTCAGGGTTAAGGTTAGCATCACCAGGTAGCAGTAGGGTTAGGGTTAAGGTTAGCACCACCAGGTAGCAGTAGGGTTAGGGTTAAGGTTAGCACCACCAGGTAGCAGTAGGGTCAGGGTCAGGGTAAAGGTCAGCACCACCAGGCAACAGTAGGGTCAGGGTCAGGGTTAAGGTTAGCACCACCAGGTAGCAGTAGGGTCAGGGTTACGTTTAAGGTTAAGGGTTAGGGTAGAGCCGGTGTGTAGACATAAAGCTAGGGTTAGGGACAGGGTTAGGGTTAAGGGTTAGGGTAGAGCCGGTGTGTGGACATGAAGCTAGGGTTAGGAACAGGGTTAGGGTTAAGGGTTAGGGTAGAGCCGGTGTGTGGACATGAAGCTAGGGTTAGGGACAGGGTTAGGGTTAAGGGTTAGGGTAGAGCCGGTGTGTGGACATGAAGCTAGGGTTAGGAACAGGGTTAGGGTTAAGGGTTAGGGTAGAGCCGGTGTGTGGACATGAAGCTAGGTTTAGGATCAGGGTTGAGACAACAAACGCACTGAAAAAAAACACGGTGGATAATTAAGCTGTTTACAATTTACAAAAATGTCCAAGGTTCCTGTCTGTGTAAGTGGGCGTTCCCGCTCACGCCTATGAGATGTCTGGCTTTCTCTACCATCTCTGCTGTTACCACGGTTACCTGTCCGTTAACATATTTCCTCTCTCCTGGAACACAAAGCCCTGTGGGTGGAAGGCCTACAGATCCATTAGATAGTCATCAAACACATGTACATTTGAGAATCAGAAATACCGTTGACACGACATTACATTGGAACCACGGTCTTCCATTCGCCACATGACTGCGTTAGCCTGCTGAGCTTAAAGATCAAGTCTGCATTAGGGGAAAGAGAGCCGCTGTTCGCCCTCCCGTTGTTATGGTTTTGGTTGATGAAATGGAGGAGAGGAGCGTAAAGCAGTGTAGTCAAAATAAATGTATTTTATTTTAACTTTATTTAACCAGGCAAGTCAGTTAAGAACAAATTCTTATATTCAATGACGGCCTGGGAACAGTGGGTTAACTGCCTGTTCAGGGGCAGAGTGACAGATTTGTACCTTGTCAGTTCGGGGGTTTGAACTTTCAACCTTCCGGTTACTAGTCCAACACTATAACCACTAGGCTACCCTGCCACCCCCATATTGTGCTGTTCTATTGATGTCAGAGGAAGCTGTGTTGGATGTTTACAGTATCTTCGTTGTTGTTGTAGTATCCCAAACGGACAAGGCAGTTTCACCATGAAGGATTGCAGCTTTAAACCAGCAGCTATTCTACTGAGCCTAAACCAATCACAGCTTTAAACCAGCAGCTATTCTACTGAGCCTAAACCAATCACAGCTTTAAACCAGCAGCTATTCTACTGAGCCTAAACCAATCACAGCTTTAACCCAGCAGCTATTCTACTGAGCCTAAACCAATAACAGCTTTAAACCAGCAGCTATTCTACTGAGCCTAAACCAATCACAGCTTTAAACCAGCAGCTATTCTACTGAGCCTAAACCAATCACAGCTTTAAACCAGCAGCTATTCTACTGAGCCTAAACCAATCACAGCTTTAAACCAGCAGCTATTCTACTGAGCCTAAACCAATCACAGCTTTAAACCAGCAGCTATTCTACTGAGCCTAAACCAATCACAGCTTTAAACCAGCAGCTATTCTACTGAGCCTAAACCAATCACAGCTTTAAACCAGCAGCTATTCTACTGTGCCTAAACCAATCACAGCTTTAAACCAGCAGCTATTCTACTGAGCCTAAACGAATCACAGCTTTAAACCAGCAGCTATTCTACTGAGCCTAAACCAATCACAGCTTTAAACCAGCAGCTATTCTACTGAGCCTAAACCAATCACAAACCAGCAGCTATTCTACTGTGCCTAAACCAATCACAGCTTTAAACCAGCAGCTATTCTACTGTGCCTAAACCAATCACAGCTTTAAACCAGCAGCTATTCTACTGAGCCTAAACCAATCACAGCTTTAAACCAGCAGCTATTCTACTGAGCCTAAACCAATCACAGCTTTAAACCAGCAGCTATTCTACTGAGCCTAAACCAATCACAGCTTTAAACCAGCAGCTATTCTACTGAGCCTAAACCAATCACAGCTTTAAACCAGCAGCTATTCTACTGTGCCTAAACCAATCACAGCTTTAAACCAGCAGCTATTCTACTGAGCCTAAACGAATCACAGCTTTAAACCAGCAGCTATTCTACTGAGCCTAAACCAATCACAGCTTTAAACCAGCAGCTATTCTACTGAGCCTAAACCAATCACAGCTTTAAACCAGCAGCTATTCTACTGAGCCTAAACCAATCACAGCTTTAAACCAGCAGCTATTCTACTGAGCCTAAACCAATCACAGCTTTGGATGATATCGTGTGACGGTCTGAGGTTGGAGCCTGGGTCTCCTGCTTTACCATGAGACTGTGTTAGCCCTCTGAGCTTCAACCTAGACATTATCTTGGGCAGCCAACACAAGTCTTCAGGTCTCAGGTAAAGGTGTCTCATCACAGAAGCGTGATACGTCCAAAGCACCTGTTATACTTCACTTTCTAATGAAATCAATAAAGCCGGTTGGAGAGGTGATGATGTGTAACCTGACGACCTCGTCTTACCTCTGTCCTGAATTATCCTACGGGAGTCCTGGAGTTACCAGGAAGAACATGGACCAATTCTAGACTGTTGTGGGAGTTGATGATGTGTAACCTGATGACCTCGTCTTACCTCTGTCCTGAATTATCCTACGGGAGTCCTGGAGTTAACAGGAAGAACATGGACCAATTCTAGACTGTTGTGGGAGTTGATGATGTGTAACCTGATGACCTCGTCTTACCTCTGTCCTGAATTATCCTACGGGAGTCCTGGAGTTACCAGGAAGAACATGGACCAATTCTAGACTGTTGTGGGAGTTGATTTGATGAACATCCTTAGCTGTGCAAGGATTGTGATTTGGCCAGCAGAGGAAGCTGTAATGCCATATTTTAACTGTAGTTCAGTGAGAAAATGACCAGATTCAGTTTGTGGGTGACATACTTGATATATACATTTGTGATGTCTGGTGAATTCAAAAACTCAAGTATGCCTTGAAACTAAATGTTTGTAACATGTATTAATATATTCTAAACAATGTCTAAAACATCGGAACTACATACTGCACCGTTGACCCCCATCAGAGCCTGTGTTCACAATGCGTCTCAGAGTACGGCTCCCGAGTGGCGCAGCGGTCCAAGGCACTGCATCTCGGTGCTAGAGGTGTCGCTACAGACGCTGGTTCGATTCCAGGCTGTATCACTACAGCCCACAATTGGGAATTCTGTTAGGGAGGCACACAATTGGCCCAGCGCTGTCCGGGTTAGGGTTTGGCCGGTGTAGGCTGTCATTGTAAATAATAATTTGTTCGTAACTGGCATGCCTAGTTAAATAAAGGTTCAATTTAAAACATCTGTAGCCTACTGATCTTGGATATGTATTCATTTTTTGATCATAATGAATAAGATTACATGGACAGATCCTAGATCAGCACTCCTGCTCAGAGGCTTTGTGAATATGGTCCCTGGGAGATCATTCGGTGCTCAGAGGATTTCTCCGGACATGTACAGATCCTAGATCAGCACTCCTGCTCAGAGGCTTTCTCCAGACATGTACAGATCCTAGATCAGCACTCCTGCTCAGAGGCTTTCTCCGGACATGGACAGATCCTAGATCAGCACTCCTGCTCAGATGCTTTCTCCCGACATGGACAGATCCTAGATCAGCACTCCTGCTCAGAGGATTTCTCCCGACATGTACAGATCCTAGATCAGCACTCCTGCTCAGAGGCTTTCTCCATCGACTCAAGCTGTAGTTCCACAGTGGCAGCAACTGAACAGCACCCCCTGCTGGCGCTGAAGTAAAGGCTTTTTCCAAGGGGATTAACTGGTTAAGATCTGAATATGATTCAACTCCTGCAGTTTGTGTTCTGTATTCTAGTTTCATTGGGCTGAAATTCTGATTCAAGCTATTTTTTTCTTTAGGTTTCTCTTTTTTTTGTGTGTGTGTAAAAAATAAGGGATGTAAGTAGATGTAGTCATGATTACATCTGTGATATCTGGGCTGCTTTCCCTCATTGCCCTGGTTCTGTTGTTTCTGATATCACTTTTGAAGTGCGACACCATTTGGAAAAATTCAATATTCAAACATAACTAATATAGGGCCACTCAATATGGGTCAAATAGCCGGACTTCCTGACCTATACATCTAACAGCAGTCCTGACATACTCAAACATTTATTTCACTTCAGACAGAAAAAGGGAAATGCAACATTGACGTTGACCAAAGTCTAAAAATAGGCCTAGACTACCGTAGGGTGAAGAACTAGGCCTAGACTACCGTAGGGTGAAGCACTAGGCCTAGACTACCGTAGGGTGAAGCACTAGGCCTAGACTACCGTAGGGTGAAGAACTAGGCCTAGACTACCGTAGGGTGAAGAACTAGGCCTAGACTACCGTAGGGTGAAGCACTAGGCCTAGACTACCGTAGGGTGAAGAACTAGGCCTAGACTACCGTAGGGTGAAGCACTAGGCCTAGACTACTGTAGGGTGAAGCACTAGGCCTAGACTACCGTAGGGTGAAGCACTAGGCCTAGACTACCGTAGGGTGAAGCACTAGGCCTAGACTACTGTAGGGTGAAGCACTAGGCCTAGACTACCGTAGGGTGAAGAACTAGGCCTAGACTACCGTAGGGTGAAGCACTAGGCCTAGACTACTGTAGGGTGAAGCACTAGGCCTAGACTACCGTAGGGTGAAGAACTAGGCCTAGACTACCGTAGGGTGAAGCACTAGGCCTAGACTACTGTAGGGTGAAGCACTAGGCCTAGACTACTGTAGGGTGAAGCACTAGGCCTAGACTACCGTAGGGTGAAGCACTAGGCCTAGACTACCGTAGGGTGAAGCACTAGGCCTAGACTACCGTAGGGTGAAGCACTAGGCCTAGACTACCGTAGGGTGAAGCACTAGGCCTAGACTACCGTAGGGTGAGGAACTAGGCCTAGACTACCGTAGGGTGAGGAACTAGGCCTAGACTACCGTAGGGTGAGGAACTAGGCCTAGACTACCGTAGGGTGAGGAACTAGGCCTAGACTACCGTAGGGTGAGGAACTAGGCCTAGACTACCGTAGGGTGAGGAACTAGGCCTAGACTACCGTAGGGTGAAGCACTAGGCCTAGACTACTGTAGGGTGAAGCACTAGGCCTAGACTACCGTAGGGTGAAGCACTAGGCCTAGACTACCGTAGGGTGAGGAACTAGGCCTAGACTACCGTAGGGTGAGGAACTAGGCCTAGACTACCGTAGGGTGAGGAACTAGGCCTAGACTACCGTAGGGTGAGGAACTAGGCCTAGACTACCGTAGGGTGAGGAACTAGGCCTAGACTACCGTAGGGTGAGGAACTAGGCCTAGACTACCGTAGGGTGAGGAACTAGGCCTAGACTACCGTAGGGTGAAGAACTAGGCCTAGACTACCGTAGGGTGAAGAACTAGGCCTAGACTACCGTAGGGTGAAGAACTAGGCCTAGACTACCGTAGGGTGAAGCACTAGGCCTAGACTACTGTAGGGTGAAGCACTAGGCCTAGACTACCGTAGGGTGAAGCACTAGGCCTAGACTACCGTAGGGTGAAGCACTAGGCCTAGACTACTGTAGGGTGAAGCACTAGGCCTAGACTACCGTAGGGTGAAGAACTAGGCCTAGACTACCGTAGGGTGAAGCACTAGGCCTAGACTACTGTAGGGTGAAGCACTAGGCCTAGACTACCGTAGGGTGAAGAACTAGGCCTAGACTACCGTAGGGTGAAGAACTAGGCCTAGACTACCGTAGGATGAAGCACTAGGCCTAGACTACTGTAGGGTGAAGCACTAGGCCTAGACTACTGTAGGGTGAAGCACTAGGCCTAGACTACCGTAGGGTGAAGCACTAGGCCTAGACTACCGTAGGGTGAAGCACTAGGCCTAGACTACTGTAGGGTGAAGCACTAGGCCTAGACTACCGTAGGGTGAAGCACTAGGCCTAGACTACCGTAGGGTGAGGAACTAGGCCTAGACTACCGTAGGGTGAGGAACTAGGCCTAGACTACCGTAGGGTGAGGAACTAGGCCTAGACTACCGTAGGGTGAGGAACTAGGCCTAGACTACCGTAGGGTGAGGAACTAGGCCTAGACTACCGTAGGGTGAGGAACTAGGCCTAGACTACCGTAGGGTGAGGAACTAGGCCTAGACTACCGTAGGGTGAGGAACTAGGCCTAGACTACCGTAGGGTGAAGCACTAGGCCTAGACTACTGTAGGGTGAAGCACTAGGCCTAGACTACCGTAGGGTGAAGCACTAGGCCTAGACTACCGTAGGGTGAGGAACTAGGCCTAGACTACCGTAGGGTGAGGAACTAGGCCTAGACTACCGTAGGGTGAGGAACTAGGCCTAGACTACCGTAGGGTGAGGAACTAGGCCTAGACTACCGTAGGGTGAGGAACTAGGCCTAGACTACCGTAGGGTGAGGAACTAGGCCTAGACTACCGTAGGGTGAGGAACTAGGCCTAGACTACCGTAGGGTGAGGAACTAGGCCTAGACTACCGTAAGGTGAAGCACTAGGCCTAGACTACCGTAGGGTGAAGAACTAGGCCTAGACTACCGTAGGGTGAAGAACTAGGCCTAGACTACCGTAGGGTGAAGAACTAGGCCTAGACTACCGTAGGGTGAAGAACTAGGCCTAGACTACCGTAGGGTGAAGAACTAGGCCTAGACTACCGTAGGGGTCTACCAGCATGGGGGAAGGGGGGTTGAGCAACGACAGTCTCACAAAACAAGTCCCTTTTAAGTCCACCCCCTGATTAATGATTGATGGGTTTCCTTTTAAACACACACTAGAGAAATCAATAGGTCGAGAGAATAGTCATTTTAAGTCAGTTGAACGGATGTAATCAATTGAGGACTGACAGTAAAAGGGGACAGAATGTCCGGACATGGACTGATACTTGGAAACCGGCCGGCAAGGCCCCTTTTGTAGCTTAGTCTCTGTTAAATTTGTGAACCTTTCGGGAGGGGGGGGGGGAGTCTAAGTTCGATTGGAGCGTTATTTGCACAGAAATGTAAGATAAACCACTCTGAGTTGGTAAAAATTAGCTGAAAGGGATCGAGTAGCTAGGCTACTGTCCACAAGGACCAAACATTTGGCATGTAGTGGTAATGGTTAGAAGGATTTTGTCAACTTAATATCAAATGTTTTTTTTTTTTTTTTGTTAACTAACAATTTTCCTAACCTTCATTTAATAATCCTAACCTGTTATGTTAATCCTCCTAATCTGCTATGAAAAGTCAAATCTGATAAAAGCTGTTGGTGCTTTTAAGACAACTGGGAACTTGGAAAAATACGAGCTCAAATCTTGACTTCTGTGATCTTCAGGTCGGAATGTTGGCGCTCTAGAAAGAGGCTTGGATGACCGTTCAAAATGATTTTTCCCAGTTTGAGCTAGTTTGTAGTTGTCTTGAACGCACTGAAGTCGGATGTCTGAGATTAATTAGTTCCCAGATGTTTTGAACACGGCATGTACCCCATCTAGTCAAAACAAAAGAACAAGAGAATAAATGGAAACCGACACAGTCCCGTATGGAGCAAACACAGACACAGTCCCGTATGGAGAAAACACAGACACAGTCCCGTATGGAGCCAACACAGACACAGTCCCGTATGGAGAAAACACAGACACAGTCCCGTATGGAGCCAACACAGACACAGTCCCGTATGGAGAAAACACAGACACAGTCCCGTATGGAGCAAACACAAACACAGTCCCGTATGGAGCAAACACAGACACAGTCCCGTATGGAGCAAACACAGTCCCGTATGGAGCAAACACAGACACAGTCCCGTATGGAGCAAACACAGACACAGTCCCGTATGGAGCAAACACAGACACAGTCCCGTATGGAGCAAACACAGACACAGTCCCGTATGGAGAAAACACAGACACAGTCCCGTATGGAGCCAACACAGACACAGTCCCGTATGGAGCAAACACAGACACAGTCCCGTATGGAGCCAACACAGACACAGTCCCGTATGGAGCAAACACAGACACAGTCCCGTATGGAGCAAACACAGACCCGTATGGAGCCAACACAGACACAGTCCCGTATGGAGCAAACACAGACACAGTCCCGTATGGAGCAAACACAGACCCATATGGAGCCAACACAGACACAGTCCCGTATGGAGCAGACACAGACACAGTCCCGTATAGAGCAAACACAGACACAGTCCTGTATGGAGCAAACACAGACACAGTCCCGTATGGAGCAAACACAGACACAGTCCCGTATGGAGCAAACACAGACCCGTATGGAGCAAACACAGACCCGTATGGAGCAAACACAGTCCCGTATGGAGCAAACACAGTCCCGTATGGAGCAAAAACAGACCCGTATGGAGCAAACACAGTCCCGTATGGATCAAACACAGACCCGTATGGAGCCAACACAGACACAGTCCCGTATGGAGCAGACACAGACACAGTCCCGTATGGAGCAAACACAGACACAGTCCCGTATGGAGCAAACACAGTCCCGTATGGAGCCAACACAGACACAGTCCCGTATGGAGCAAACACAGACACAGTCCCGTATGGAGCAAACACAGACCCGTATGGAGCAAACACAGACACGGTCCCGTATGGAGCAGACACAGACACAGTCCCGTATGGAGCAAACACAGACACAGTCCCGTATGGAGCAAACACAGACACAGTCCCGTATGGAGCAGACACAGACACAGGCCTGTATGGAGCAAACACAGACACAGTCCCGTATGGAGCAAACTAAGACCCGTATGGAGCAAACACACACCCAGTCCTGTATGGAGCAAACACAGTCCCGTATGGAGCCAACACAGACACAGTCCCATATGGAGCAAACACAGTCCCGTATGGAGCAGACACAGACACAGTCCCGTATGGAGCCAACACAGACACAGTCCCATATGGAGCAAACACAGACACAGTCCCGTATGGAGCAAACACAGACCCGTATGGAGCCAACACAGACACAGTCCCATATGGAGCAAACACAGTCCCGTATGGAGCCGACACAGACACAGTCCCGTATGGAGCCAACACAGACACAGTCCCGTATGGAGCCAACACAGACACAGTCCCGTATGGAGCCAACACAGACACAGTCCCGTATGGAGCAAACACAGACCCGTATGGAGCAAACACAGACACAGTCCCGTATGGAGCAAACACAGACACAGTCCCGTATGGAGCAGACACAGACACAGTCCCGTATGGAGCCAACACAGACACAGTCCCGTATGGAGCCAACACAGACACAGTCCCGTATGGAGCAGACACAGACACAGTCCCGTATGGAGCCAACACAGACACAGTCCCATATGGAGCAAACACAGACACAGTCCCGTATGGAGCAAACACAGACCCGTATGGAGCAAACACAGACACAGTCCCGTATGGAGCAAACACAGACACAGTCCCGTATGGAGCAGACACAGACACAGTCCCGTATGGAGCAAACACAGACACAGTCCCGTATGGAGCAAACACAGACACAGACCCGTATGGAGCCAACACAGACACAGTCCCGTATGGAGCAAACACAGACACAGTCCCGTATGGAGCAAACACAGACACAGTCCCGTATGGAGCAAACACAGACCTGTATGGAGCAAACACAGACACAGTCCCGTATGGAGCAAACACAGACACAGTCCCGTATGGAGCAAACACAGTCCCGTATGGAGCAAACACAGTCCCGTATGGAGCAAACACAGTCCCGTATGGAGCAAACACAGACACAGTCCCGTATGGAGCAAACACAGACACAGTCCCGTATGGAGCAAACACAGACACAGTCCCGTATGGAGCAAACACAGACACAGTCCCGTATGGAGCCAACACAGACACAGTCCCGTATGGAGCAAACACAGACACAGACCCGTATGGAGCAAACACAGACCCGTATGGAGCCAACACAGACACAGTCCCGTATGGAGCAAACACAGACACAGTCCCGTATGGAGCAAACACAGACACAGTCCCGTATGGAGCAAACACAGACCTGTATGGAGCAAACACAGACACAGTCCCGTATGGAGCAAACACAGACACAGTCCCGTATGGAGCAAACACAGACACAGTCCCGTATGGAGCAAACACAGACACAGTCCCGTATGGAGCAAACACAGACACAGTCCCATATGGAGCAAACACAGACACAGTCCCGTATGGAGCAAACACAGACCCGTATGGAGCAAACACAGACACAGTCCCGTATGGAGCAAACACAGACACAGTCCCGTATGGAGCAAACACAGACCCGTATGGAGCAAACACAGACACAGTCCAGTATGGAGCAGACACAGACACAGTCCTGTATGGAGCAAACACAATCCCGTATGGAGCCAACACAGACACAGTCCCATATGGAGCAAACACAGACACAGTCCCACATGGAGCAAACACAGACACAGTCCCGTATGGAGCAAACACAGACCCGTATGGAGCCAACACAGACACAGTCCCGTATGGAGCAAACACAGACACAGTCCCGTATGGAGCAAACACAGGCCCGTATGGAGCAAACACAGACACAGTCCCGTATGGAGCAAACACAGACACAGTCCCGTATGGAGCAGACACAGACACAGTCCCGTATGGAGCAAACACAGACACAGTCCCGTATGGAGCAAACACAGACCCGTATGGAGCCAACACAGACACAGTCCCATATGGAGCAAACACAGTCCCGTATGGAGCCGACACAGACACAGTCCCGTATGGAGCCAACACAGACACAGTCCCGTATGGAGCCAACACAGACACAGTCCCATATGGAGCAAACACAGACACAGTCCCGTATGGAGCAAACACAGACCCGTATGGAGCAAACACAGACACAGTCCCGTATGGAGCAAACACAGACACAGTCCCGTATGGAGCAGACACAGACACAGTCCCGTATGGAGCAAACACAGACACAGTCCCGTATGGAGCAAACACAGACACAGACCCGTATGGAGCCAACACAGACACAGTCCCGTATGGAGCAAACACAGACACAGTCCCGTATGGAGCAAACACAGACACAGTCCCGTATGGAGCAAACACAGACCCGTATGGAGCAAACACAGACACAGTCCCGTATGGAGCAAACACAGACACAGTCCCGTATGGAGCAAACACAGTCCCGTATGGAGCAAACACAGACACAGTCCCGTATGGAGCAAACACAGACACAGTCCCGTATGGAGCAAACACAGACACAGTCCCGTATGGAGCAAACACAGACACAGTCCCGTATGGAGCAAACACAGACACAGACCCGTATGGAGCAAACACAGACCCGTATGGAGCAAACACAGACACAGTCCCGTATGGAGCAAACACAGACACAGTCCCGTATGGAGCAAACACAGTCCCGTATGGAGCAAACACAGACACAGTCCCGTATGGAGCAAACACAGACACAGTCCCGTATGGAGCAAACACAGACCCGTATGGAGCAAACACAGACACAGTCCCGTATGGAGCCAAGACAGACACAGTCCCGTATGGAGCAAACACAGACACAGACCCGTATGGAGCAAACACAGACCCGTATGGAGCAAACACAGACACAGTCCCGTATGGAGCAAACACAGACACAGTCCCGTATGGAGCAAACACAGACACAGTCCCGTATGGAGCAAACACAGTCCCGTATGGAGCAAACACAGTCCCGTATGGAGCAAACACAGACACAGTCCCGTATGGAGCAAACACAGACACAGTCCCGTATGGAGCAAACACAGACACAGTCCCGTATGGAGCAAACACAGACACAGTCCCGTATGGAGCCAACACAGACACAGTCCCGTATGGAGCAAACACAGACACAGACCCGTATGGAGCAAACACAGACCCGTATGGAGCAAACACAGACACAGTCCCGTATGGAGCAAACACAGACACAGTCCCGTATGGAGCAAACACAGACCTGTATGGAGCAAACACAGACACAGTCCCGTATGGAGCAAACACAGACACAGTCCCGTATGGAGCAAACACAGACACAGTCCCGTATGGAGCAAACACAGACACAGTCCCGTATGGAGCAAACACAGACACAGTCCCATATGGAGCAAACACAGACCCAGTCCCGTATGGAGCAAACACAGACCCGTATGGAGCAAACACAGACACAGTCCCGTATGGAGCAAACACAGACACAGTCCCGTATGGAGCAAACACAGACCCGTATGGAGCAAACACAGACACAGTCCCGTATGGAGCAGACACAGACACAGTCCTGTATGGAGCAAACACAGTCCCGTATGGAGCCAACACAGACACAGTCCCATATGGAGCAAACACAGACACAGTCCCACATGGAGCAAACACAGACCCGTATGGAGCCAACACAGACACAGTCCCATATGGAGCAAACACAGTCCCGTATGGAGCAGACACAGACACAGTCCCGTATGGAGCCAACACAGACACAGTCCCGTATGGAGCAAACACAGACACAGTCCCGTATGGAGCAAACACAGACCCGTATGGAGCAAACACAGACACAGTCCCGTATGGAGCAAACACAGACACAGTCCCGTATGGAGCAGACACAGACACAGTCCCGTATGGAGCAAACACAGACACAGTCCCGTATGGAGCAAACACAGACCCGTATGGAGCCAACACAGACACAGTCCCATATGGAGCAAACACAGTCCCGTATGGAGCCGACACAGACACAGTCCCGTATGGAGCCAACACAGACACAGTCCCCGTATGGAGCCAACACATACACAGTCCCATATGGAGCAAACACAGACACAGTCCCGTATGGAGCAAACACAGACCCGTATGGAGCAAACACAGACACAGTCCCGTATGGAGCAAACACAGACACAGTCCCGTATGGAGCAGACACAGACACAGTCCCGTATGGAGCAAACACAGACACAGTCCCGTATGGAGCAAACACAGACACAGACCCGTATGGAGCAAACACAGACCCGTATGGAGCAAACACAGACACAGTCCCGTATGGAGCAAACACAGACACAGTCCCGTATGGAGCAAACACAGACACAGTCCCGTATGGAGCAGACACAGACACAGTCCCGTATGGAGCAAACACAGACACAGTCCCGTATGGAGCAAACACAGACACAGTCCCGTATGGAGCAAACACAGACACAGTCCCGTATGGAGCAAACACAGACACAGTCCCATATGGAGCAAACACAGACACAGTCCCGTATGGAGCAAACACAGACCCGTATGGAGCAAACACAGACACAGTCCCGTATGGAGCAGACACAGACACAGTCCTGTATGGAGCAAACACAGTCCCGTATGGAGCCAACACAGACACAGTCCCATATGGAGCAAACACAGACACAGTCCCATATGGAGCAAACACAGACACAGTCCCGTATGGAGCAAACACAGACCCGTATGGAGCCAACACAGACACAGTCCCATATGGAGCAAACACAGTCCCGTATGGAGCAGACACAGACACAGTCCCGTATTGAGCCAACACAGACACAGTCCCGTATGGAGCAAACACAGACACAGTCCCGTAGGGAGCAAACACAGACCCGTATGGAGCAAACACAGACACAGTCCCGTATGGAGCAAACACAGACACAGTCCCGTATGGAGCAGACACAGACACAGTCCCGTATGGAGCAAACACAGACACAGACCCGTATGGAGCCAACACAGACACAGTCCCGTATGGAGCAAACACAGACACAGTCCCGTATGGAGCAAACACAGACACAGTCCCGTATGGAGCAAACACAGACACAGTCCCGTATGGAGCAAACACAGACACAGTCCCGTATGGAGCAAACACAGACCCATATGGAGCAAACACAGACACAGTCCCGTATGGAGCAAACACAGACACAGTCCCGTATGGAGCAAACACAGTCCCGTATGGAGCAAACACAGACACAGTCCCGTATGGAGCAAACACAGACACAGTCCCGTATGGAGCAAACACAGACACAGTCCCGTATGGAGCAAACACAGACACAGTCCCGTATGGAGCAAACACAGACCCATATGGAGCAAACACAGACACAGTCCCGTATGGAGCAAACACAGACACAGTCCCGTATGGAGCAAACACAGTCCCGTATGGAGCAAACACAGACACAGTCCCGTATGGAGCAAACACAGACACAGTCCCGTATGGAGCAAACACAGACACAGTCCCGTATGGAGTAAACACAGACACAGTCCCGTATGGAGTCAACACAGACACAGTCCCGTATGGAGCCAACACAGACACAGTCCCGTATGGAGCAAACACAGACACAGACCCGTATGGAGCAAACACAGACCCGTATGGAGCAAACACAGACACAGTCCCGTATGGAGCAAACACAGACACAGTCCCGTATGGAGCAAACACAGACACAGTCCCGTATGGAGCAAACACAGTCCCGTATGGAGCAAACACAGTCCCGTATGGAGCAAACACAGACACAGTCCCGTATGGAGCAAACACAGACACAGTCCCGTATGGAGCAAACACAGACACAGTCCCGTATGGAGCAAACACAGACACAGTCCCGTATGGAGCCAACACAGACACAGTCCCGTATGGAGCAAACACAGACACAGACCCGTATGGAGCAAACACAGACCCGTATGGAGCAAACACAGACACAGTCCCGTATGGAGCAAACACAGACACAGTCCCGTATGGAGCAAACACAGACCTGTATGGAGCAAACACAGACACAGTCCCGTATGGAGCAAACACAGACACAGTCCCGTATGGAGCAAACACAGACACAGTCCCGTATGGAGCAAACACAGACACAGTCCCGTATGGAGCAAACACAGACACAGTCCCATATGGAGCAAACACAGACCCAGTCCCGTATGGAGCAAACACAGACCCGTATGGAGCAAACACAGACACAGTCCCGTATGGAGCAAACACAGACACAGTCCCGTATGGAGCAAACACAGACCCGTATGGAGCAAACACAGACACAGTCCCGTATGGAGCAGACACAGACACAGTCCTGTATGGAGCAAACACAGTCCCGTATGGAGCCAACACAGACACAGTCCCATATGGAGCAAACACAGACACAGTCCCACATGGAGCAAACACAGACCCGTATGGAGCCAACACAGACACAGTCCCATATGGAGCAAACACAGTCCCGTATGGAGCAGACACAGACACAGTCCCGTATGGAGCCAACACAGACACAGTCCCGTATGGAGCAAACACAGACACAGTCCCGTATGGAGCAAACACAGACCCGTATGGAGCAAACACAGACACAGTCCCGTATGGAGCAAACACAGACACAGTCCCGTATGGAGCAGACACAGACACAGTCCCGTATGGAGCAAACACAGACACAGTCCCGTATGGAGCAAACACAGACCCGTATGGAGCCAACACAGACACAGTCCCATATGGAGCAAACACAGTCCCGTATGGAGCCGACACAGACACAGTCCCGTATGGAGCCAACACAGACACAGTCCCCGTATGGAGCCAACACATACACAGTCCCATATGGAGCAAACACAGACACAGTCCCGTATGGAGCAAACACAGACCCGTATGGAGCAAACACAGACACAGTCCCGTATGGAGCAAACACAGACACAGTCCCGTATGGAGCAGACACAGACACAGTCCCGTATGGAGCAAACACAGACACAGTCCCGTATGGAGCAAACACAGACACAGACCCGTATGGAGCCAACACAGACACAGTCCCGTATGGAGCAAACACAGACAGTCCCGTATGGAGCAAACACAGACCCGTATGGAGCAAACACAGACCCGTATGGAGCAAACACAGACACAGTCCCGTATGGAGCAAACACAGACACAGTCCCGTATGGAGCAAACACAGACACAGACCCGTATGGAGCAAACACAGACCCGTATGGAGCAAACACAGACACAGTCCCGTATGGAGCAAACACAGACACAGTCCCGTATGGAGCAAACACAGTCCCGTATGGAGCAAACACAGACACAGTCCCGTATGGAGCAAACACAGACACAGTCCCGTATGGAGCAAACACAGACACAGTCCCGTATGGAGCAAACACAGACACAGTCCCGTATGGAGCAAACACAGACACAGTCCCGTATGGAGCAAACACAGACACAGTCCCGTATGGAGCAAACACAGACACAGTCCCATATGGAGCAAACACAGACCCAGTCCCGTATGGAGCAAACACAGACCCGTATGGAGCAAACACAGACACAGTCCCGTATGGAGCAAACACAGACACAGTCCCGTATGGAGCAAACACAGACCCGTATGGAGCAAACACAGACACAGTCCCGTATGGAGCAGACACAGACACAGTCCTGTATGGAGCAAACACAGTCCCGTATGGAGCCAACACAGACACAGTCCCATATGGAGCAAACACAGACACAGTCCCACATGGAGCAAACACAGACCCGTATGGAGCCAACACAGACACAGTCCCATATGGAGCAAACACAGTCCCGTATGGAGCAGACACAGACACAGTCCCGTATGGAGCCAACACAGACACAGTCCCGTATGGAGCAAACACAGACACAGTCCCGTATGGAGCAAACACAGACCCGTATGGAGCAAACACAGACACAGTCCCGTATGGAGCAAACACAGACACAGTCCCGTATGGAGCAGACACAGACACAGTCCCGTATGGAGCAAACACAGACACAGTCCCGTATGGAGCAAACACAGACCCGTATGGAGCCAACACAGACACAGTCCCATATGGAGCAAACACAGTCCCGTATGGAGCCGACACAGACACAGTCCCGTATGGAGCCAACACAGACACAGTCCCCGTATGGAGCCAACACATACACAGTCCCATATGGAGCAAACACAGACACAGTCCCGTATGGAGCAAACACAGACCCGTATGGAGCAAACACAGACACAGTCCCGTATGGAGCAAACACAGACACAGTCCCGTATGGAGCAGACACAGACACAGTCCCGTATGGAGCAAACACAGACACAGTCCCGTATGGAGCAAACACAGACACAGACCCGTATGGAGCCAACACAGACACAGTCCCGTATGGAGCAAACACAGACCCGTATGGAGCAAACACAGACACAGTCCCGTATGGAGCAAACACAGACACAGTCCCGTATGGAGCAAACACAGACACAGACCCGTATGGAGCAAACACAGACACAGTCCCGTATGGAGCAAACACAGACACAGACCCGTATGGAGCAAACACAGACCCGTATGGAGCAAACACAGACACAGTCCCGTATGGAGCAAACACAGACACAGTCCCGTATGGAGCAAACACAGACACAGTCCCGTATGGAGCAAACACAGACACAGTCCCGTATGGAGCAAACACAGACACAGTCCCGTATGGAGCAAACACAGACACAGTCCCGTATGGAGCAAACACAGACACAGTCCCGTATGGAGCAAACACAGACACAGTCCCGTATGGAGCAAACACAGACACAGTCCCGTATGGAGCAAACACAGACACAGTCCCATATGGAGCAAACACAGACACAGTCCCGTATGGAGCAAACACAGACCCGTATGGAGCAAACACAGACACAGTCCCGTATGGAGCAGACACAGACACAGTCCTGTATGGAGCAAACACAGTCCCGTATGGAGCCAACACAGACACAGTCCCATATGGAGCAAACACAGACACAGTCCCATATGGAGCAAACACAGACACAGTCCCGTATGGAGCAAACACAGACCCGTATGGAGCCAACACAGACACAGTCCCATATGGAGCAAACACAGTCCCGTATGGAGCAGACACAGACACAGTCCCGTATTGAGCCAACACAGACACAGTCCCGTATGGAGCAAACACAGACACAGTCCCGTAGGGAGCAAACACAGACCCGTATGGAGCAAACACAGACACAGTCCCGTATGGAGCAAACACAGACACAGTCCCGTATGGAGCAGACACAGACACAGTCCCGTATGGAGCAAACACAGACACAGACCCGTATGGAGCCAACACAGACACAGTCCCGTATGGAGCAAACACAGACACAGTCCCGTATGGAGCAAACACAGACACAGTCCCGTATGGAGCAAACACAGACACAGTCCCGTATGGAGCAAACACAGACACAGTCCCGTATGGAGCAAACACAGACCCATATGGAGCAAACACAGACACAGTCCCGTATGGAGCAAACACAGACACAGTCCCGTATGGAGCAAACACAGTCCCGTATGGAGCAAACACAGACACAGTCCCGTATGGAGCAAACACAGACACAGTCCCGTATGGAGCAAACACAGACACAGTCCCGTATGGAGTAAACACAGACACAGTCCCGTATGGAGTAAACACAGACACAGTCCCGTATGGAGCAAACACAGACACAGACCCGTATGGAGCAAACACAGACACAGACCCGTATGGAGCAAACACAGACCCGTATGGAGCAAACACAGACACAGTCCCGTATGGAGCAAACACAGACACAGTCCCGTATGGAGCAAACACAGTCCCGTATGGAGCAAACACAGACACAGTCCCGTATGGAGCAAACACAGACACAGTCCCGTATGGAGCAAACACAGACACAGTCCCGTATGGAGCAAACACAGACACAGTCCCGTATGGAGCAAACACAGACACAGTCCCGTATGGAGCAAACACAGACATAGTCCCGTATGGAGCAAACACAGACACAGTCCCGTATGGAGCAAACACAGACCCGTATGGAGCAAACACAGACACAGTCCCGTATGGAGCAGACACAGACACAGTCCTGTATGGAGCAAACACAGTCCCGTATGGAGCCAACACAGACACAGTCCCATATGGAGCAAACACAGACACAGTCCCATATGGAGCAAACACAGACACAGTCCCGTATGGAGCAAACACAGACCCGTATGGAGCCAACACAGACACAGTCCCATATGGAGCAAACACAGTCCCGTATGGAGCAGACACAGACACAGTCCCGTATGGAGCCAACACAGACACAGTCCCGTATGGAGCAAACACAGACACAGTCCCGTATGGAGCAAACACAGACACAGTCCCGTATGGAGCAAACACAGACACAGTCCCGTATGGAGCAGACACAGACACAGTCCCGTATGGAGCAAACACAGACACAGACCCGTATGGAGCCAACACAGACACAGTCCCGTATGGAGCAAACACAGACACAGTCCCGTATGGAGCAAACACAGACACAGTCCCGTATGGAGCAAACACAGACACAGTCCCGTATGGAGCAAACACAGACCCGTATGGAGCAAACACAGACACAGTCCCGTATGGAGCAGACACAGACACAGTCCTGTATGGAGCAAACACAGTCCCGTATGGAGCCAACACAGACACAGTCCCATATGGAGCAAACACAGACACAGTCCCATATGGAGCAAACACAGACACAGTCCCGTATGGAGCAAACACAGTCCCGTATGGAGCAGACACAGACACAGTCCCGTATGGAGCCAACACAGACACAGTCCCGTATGGAGCAAACACAGACACAGTCCCGTATGGAGCAAACACAGACACAGTCCCGTATGGAGCAAACACAGACACAGTCCCGTATGGAGCAAACACAGACAGGGAAAATAATCACCCACAACCAACATGTGGAAAACAGGCTACCTAAGTATGATTCTCAATCAGAGACAACGATCGACAGCTGCCTCTGATTGAGAACCATACCAGGCCAAACACAGAAATACAACATAGAAAAAAGAACATAGACTACCCACACCCTGACCAAACTAACACAAAGACATAATAAAAGGAACTAAGGTCAGAACGTGACAACTTTATTAGTGTTTCAATGGAACCCAACAAAATCATTTATTGATTTAATTAAAAATCAATGTCCTCCAAATCAAGGTTTCACAATGAATGGCACCCTTAATAAATGTTATTGTAAATAACACCTACCAAAATTAAACCAGGAATTAAGTTCCACTTATTTAAGTTTATCTAAGTGTTAAGGAACCATTACATTACCATTGAGCCATTACATCACTTCCTGTTTAACTAGGGTATAAAAATGAGGTAACACGCATGCAATATCCCTTTGTCACCCAAAACCATGAAGAAAAGAACAGAACTGGCTGTTCAAAAGGGGACAGATGGTCGTAGACCTTCATAAATCTGGAAATGGCTACAAGAAGATCCACAAACGATTGAATATACCACTGAGCACTGTCAGGGCAATTATTAAAAAATTCAAACGATATGGAACAGTTGAAAACCTCACGGGTAGAGGACGCAAATGCATTTTGCCCCCCAGGATAGGGAGGAGGATCGTCTCTCTCACACCGGACACTTCTGATCCCCAGCAATATGGACACCCCCACAATTGCAGTAGTAAAAATGTATACAATTGTCATACTTGAGTAAAAGTAAAGATACCCTAATAGACAATGATTCAAGCAAAAGTGAATGTCACCCAGTAAAATACTACTTGAGTAAAAGTCTAGAAGTATATGGTTTTAAATATACTTAAGTATCAAAAGTCAAAGTATAAATTGTTTCACATTCTGTTACGTTCTGACCTTAGTTCCTTTGTTTTGTCTTTTGTTTTAGTATGGTCAGTGCGTGAGTTGGGTGGGTTGTCTATGTTCGTTTTTCTATTTCTGTGTTTGGCCTGGTATGGTTCTCAATCAGAGGCAGCTGTCAATCGTTGTCCCTGATTGAGAACCATATTTAGGTAGCCTGTTTTCCATTGTGTTTCGTGGGTGGTTATTGTCAGTCTTTGTGTGTCTGCACCAGATAGAACTGTTTCGGTTGTCACTTTGTTTTGTATTTTTGAAGTGTTCAGTTTCTTATTAAATAAGATGAACACTAACCACGCTGTGCTTTGGTCCTCTCCTTCTTCCACCGACGACAACCCTTACACATTCCTTATATTAAGCAAACCAGACGGCATGATTTTCTTGGTTTTTTATTTATGGCAAGCCAGGGGCACACTCCAACACTCAGATATCATTTAGAAATAAAGGGATGTGTGTTTAGTGAGTCCTCCAGATCAGAGGCAGCAGGGATGACCAGGGATGTTCTCTGTTTAGTGAGTCCTCCAGATCAGAGGCAGTAGAGATGACCAGGGATGTTCTCTGTTTAGTGAATCCTCCAGATCAGAGGCAGTAGGGATGACCAGGGATGTTCTCTGTTTAGTGAGTCCTCCAGATCAGAGGCTGTAGGGATGACCAGGGATGTTCTCTGTTTAGTGAATCCTCCAGATCAGAGGCAGTGGGGATGACCAGGGATGTTCTCTGTTTAGTGAATCCTCCAGATCAGAGGTAGTAGACATGACCATAAGCTTGGCATCTGAACCTCCCTCCGACACACTGCTGCAACATGACCACAAGCTTGGCATCTGAACCTCCCTCCGACACACTGCTGCAACGTGACCATAAGCTTGGCGTCTGAAACTTAACGTTCCCATTGGACAACTGACATATCCTAACATGACTTCATCAGGTAAAGTCTCCTTCAAAACTGAAAAGGACAGACACAGTCTTACATTTTACATTACATTACATTTAAGTCAATTAGCATACGCTCTTATCCAGAGCGACTTACAAATTGGTGCATTCACCTTATGACATCCAGTGCATCTAAATCTTTTAGGGGGGTAGAAGGAATACTTTATCCTATCCTAGGTATTCCTTAAAGAGGTGGGGTTTCAGGTGTCTCTGGAAGGTGGTGATTGACTCCGCTGTCCTGGCGTCGTGAGGGAGTTTGTTCCACCATTGGGGGGCCAGAGCAGCGAACAGTTTTGACTGGGCTGAGCGGGAACTGTACTTCCTCAGTGGTAGGGAGGCGAGCAGGCCAGAGGTGGATGAACGTCTTCTCAGTTACACCCCGCTCGCCACCGGGTCGGCTTCTCACCAAACGCCAGCCGGCTCGGCTTCTCACCAAACGCCAGCCGTGACAGACAGCCCAGGATTCACTCCATTCAAAGGCACCCTGCTCCAGGGAGCAAAGACAGCCACAGGTCTTGTCCCTGGTGGCGTGACACCAAGTGCCTGCTCCCTCTGGTCCGAAGAAACACAGACAGTTATTACAAGTCCAATTCCAGTTACCTTTACCAATCCCTTATTTCCATTGACTTTCAATGGGTACCAATCGCTTGGTAAAGGTATTCCGTAACATGAAGCTTGTTAAAACAGCCTTTATCTACACGGGAGGATCCAGACAAGAACATTGTCACAATGGTCTGTAAAACGTGAACGACAAACTTAACATGTTACCAATATGGAATAGAGTTGGGGGGTATCCAGCCGTACGGTGTCGCATTAACACATAGTTCTTCATAAGAAATAAGAAGAAATATCTTGCTGCGTTTTGTACGCGCAGATGTAAAATGCCTCTTGTTGTTCATTTCTGGTTCGGCATCAGACTAATTTTGTGCTTCAGTCGAACTTCTCTACTTGGATGAAATTTCTTGAATGGGCTTTCTAACAGCAGGCAGCGCTCTGAAATACTAAATACGATGGCCATGCATACCTTGCTTTTTCCTTGTCACTCTATTGAAGCAACAAAAAAACACAGTTGACTGGGTTACCTATATATATATATATACATACATATATATATATACATACATGCATACATACATACAGTTGAAGTCGGAAGTTTACATACACTTAGGTTGGAGTCATTAAAACTCATTTTTCAACCACTCAACAAATTTCTTGTTAAATTATGGAGGATAACACACAATACAGTCTGGGACTTATTTCCATTGTTAAATCATGGAGGATAACACACAATACAGTCTGAGACTTATTTCCATTGTTAAATCATGGAGGATAACACACAATACAGTCTGAGACTTATTTCCATTGTTAAATCATGGAGGATAACACACAATACAGTCTGGGACTTATTTCCATTGTTAAATCATGGAGGATAACACACAATACAGTCTGAGACTTATTTCCATTGTTAAATCATGGAGGATAACACACAATACAGTCTGAGACTTATTTCCATTGTTAAATCATGGAGGATAACACACAATACAGTCTGAGACTTATTTCCATTGTTAAATCATGGAGGATAACACACAATACAGTCTGAGACTTATTTCCATTGTTAAATCATGGAGGATAACACACAATACAGTCTGAGACTTATTTCCATTGTGGGCCTCTTGAATGGGATGAACCGTGACTAGAATACAGCATATACATATGAAGTGGGTAAAACAGTATGTAAACATTATTAAAGTGACCAGTGTTCCATGTCTATGTACAAAGGGCAGCAGCCTCTAAGGTGCAGGGATGAGTAACGGGGTGGTACCCGGCTAGTGACAGTGACTAAGTTCAGGGCAAGGTACTGGGTGGTACCCGGCTAGTGACAGTGACTAAGTTCAGGGCAAGGTACTGGGTGGTACCCGGCTAGTGACAGTGACTAAGTTCAGGGCAAGGTACTGGGTGGTAACCGGCTAGTGACAGTGACTAAGTTCAGGGCAAGGTACTGGGTGGTACCCGGCTAGTGACAGTGACTAAGTTCAGGGCAAGGTACTGGGTGGTACCCGGCTAGTGACAGTGACTAAGTTCAGGGCAAGAAACTGTGTGGTACCCGGCTAGTGACAGTGACTAAGTTCAGGGCAAGGTACTGGGTGGAGGCCAGTTAGTGATGGCTATTTAACAGTCTGATGGCCTTGAGATAGAAGCTGTTTTTCAGTCTCTCGGTCCCAGCTTTGATGCAACTGTACTGACCTCACCTTCTGGATGATAGCGGGTGAACAGACCGTGGCTCGGTTGGCTGAGGTCCTTGATGATCTTCTTGGCCTTCCTGTGACACCAGGTGTTGTAGATGTCCTGAAGGGCAGGCAGTGTGCTCCCGGTGATGTGTTGGGCTAACCGCACCATCCTCTGGGGAGCCCTGCGGCTGTGTACCAGGCGGCGACACAGCCTGACAGGATGCTCTCAATGGTGCATCTATAAAAATGTGTGAGGGTGTCAAATCTGGGACAAATGCGCCACACATATTTTTATCCCCTAAGTGTTGTTATATCTGACAGATACAAGACAGACACTTCATAACGTGTTTCCTTATTATTTATTTTTAGGTACTTTTTTTTTAGCTGTTTATGAATGTGTTGGTCAACGTGTTTCTGTGGGCTATAGCAGTGAATGTCACGGTCGTCGTATTGGAGGAGACCAAGGAGCAGTGTGATATGAATACATATTATTTAATAAGACGAAGAACACTTAAACAAACTATACAAAACGACCGTGACACTATACTATAAATGTGCATACACAGGCAACTAGACATAGACAATAACCCACGAAATACCCAAAGAAGATGGCTGCCTAAATATGGTTCCCAATCAGAGACAACGATATACACCTGCCTCTAATTGAGAACCAATCTAGGCAACCATAGACATACATATAAACACCTAGATGATAAACAACCCCATAAACCTACAAAACCCCTAGACAGTACAAAAAACACATATATCACCCATGTCTCACCCTGACCTAAACAAAATATATAAAGAAAACAAAGAATACTCAGGTCAGGGTGTGACAGTGAAGGCCAAAGTCAATGTTTCATCAAATATCTATACACTACCGGTCAAGAGTTTTACAACACCTACTCATTCAAGGGTTTTTCTTTATTTTTTACTATTTTCTACATTGTAGAATAATAGTAAAGACATCAAAACTATGAAATAACACATATGGAATCATGTAGTAACCAAAAATGTGTTAAACAAATCTAAATATATTTTATATTGGAGATTCTTCAAAGTAGCCACCCTTAGCCTTGATGACAACTTTGCACGCTCCTGGCATTCTCTCAACCAGCTTCACGAGATAGTCACCAGCACGAGGTAGTCACCAGCACGAGGTAGTCACCAGCACGAGATAGTCACCAGCATGAGGTAGTCACCAGCACGAGATAGTCACCAGCATGAGGTAGTCACCAGCACGAGGTAGTCACCAGCACGAGGTAGTCACCAGCACGAGGTAGTCACCAGCACGAGGTAGTCACCAGCACGAGATAGTCACCAGCACGAGGTAGTCACCAGCACGAGGTAGTCACCAGCATGAGGTAGTCACCAGAATGAGGTAGTCACCAGCACGAGGTAGTCACCAGCATGAGGTAGTCACCAGAATGAGGTAGTCACCAGCACGAGGTAGTCACCAGCACGAGGTAGTCACCAGCATGAGGTAGTCACCAGCATGAGGTAGTCACCAGCATGAGGTAGTCACCAGAATGAGGGAGTCACCAGAATGAGGTAGTCACCAGCTTCATGAGGTAATCACCAGCACGAGGTAGTCACCAGCACGAGGTAGTCACCAACACGAGGTAGTCACCAGCACAAGGTAGTCACCAGCACGAGATAGTCACCAGCACGAGGTAGTCACCATCACGAGGTAGTCACCAGCACGAGGTAGTCACCAGCTTCATGAGGTAGTCACCAGCACGAGGTAGTCACCAGCTTCATGAGGTAGTCACCAGCACGAGGTAGTCACCAGCACGAGGTAGTCACCAGCATGAGGTAGTCACCAGCATGAGGTAGTCACCTGGTGACGACCTTCTGTTCCTTAGCCCAATTAACAAGTCTGGCTCTCTCTGGCTTCTCTATGCTTCTCTTCTGTCGTTACCCACGAGACGCAACGCCGAACATTCTCTTTCCTTCGCTGTTTGTCTGAAATGACGCACAGACTTACAATTAAGAGTTGGATGACCGTTCAAAACTATTTTTCCCCCAGTCGGAGCTCGTGTTTTTTTCTGAGTTCCCAGTTGTTTTCAACGCACTGAAGTCGGAAGTTGGAGAATTTCCCGAGTTCCCAGTCATTTTGAACGTGGCGTCACTGTCTGGGTTTCCACTAGTTACCACAGCCACAAAGTCAAAATATCATACAAATGTGGCTATATCATAATAATGAATGAAAACTAACATTTGCTTGGTAGTATCAATTTAAGGTTAAGGTTAGTCATAAGTTTAGCAGTGTGTTAAGGTTAGGGTTAAGGTTAGGTTTAAAATGACATTTTAAGAAGATAAATTGCAGAAATAGGCGGGGTTTATGACGTTTTATTTGCGGTAACCAGTGAGGACACTGCTCTGGCGCTTTCACGACAACTGTGAACTTGGAAAATAGGAGGTCAAATCATGACTTCAGTTATTTTCAGGTCGGAAAGTCTGAGCTCTAGAAAGAGGCCCGACTTGGAATTCCAGAAGTCTTGGACTTACTAAAGTCGGAAGTCGGAGATTTCCGAGTTCCCAGTTGTTTTGAACGCGACATCTCCTATCTCCCTTCGTCGTGACGTAGGGGTGCCTGCACAATCCAACATGGAGTAGCGAGCGATGGGGCTCTCGCGGGGCCACCCCTCGGTAACGCCAGTGCCCATTCAGCAACGCTGAACGGGCCGTCGAAAACCGGGCCCCCAGAATTTAGGAGGCACATGTTTTACCTCACCGTATTACCCTGAGGATTATAAACTTTCGGAGAGTCTTTATTTTACACAAGCAACTGGTTGGCATGACAAGAAAAGGACAGCAGAGAGAGAGAGAGACCTACTGTAGTCTAAGACTGAAGCAAAGAGCGCTGTGTATTCTCACAAAGGCAGCGGAAAGATAGGCTTCTACGCGGAATAGAAGGGAAAGGACTGAGGATAGGTGTTGAAAAAATGACGAGCAAAAGTATGCACCCGCATTGGGATATAATTTCAGGTGAAACGAGAAAATGATAGAAGAAACACACCCAAGCGAGTAAGTATTATAATAACAACGTATTGAACTTCATTAGCGCTTTTCATTAGGCAGAAAGGATCGCAAAGCGTTGAAAGCAAATCAAACAAGAATACAATAACACGGCTATATGACACAGTATGTATAATAATAATAATAATATATGCTTTAGGACTAAAAGCGACTTACAGTCATGATTATATGGGTGGTCCCGGGGATCGAACCCAGAGTTTAACTGATTTATCGGCCAGTGTTTAACATTTTGAGTGTTTCAAAAAACGGTTCAAAATTAAGATAGCCGGAGGCAAGTAGGTAACTTTTTAGACCGGGCTTGTAGAAAATCTGCCCATAATATCACATGGCACAGATTTTGGACCCGGGCTAGTAAGAAATTGCGTTCTACTAAAGTTAACCTGGCTGGCCAGGCAGCTTGCAACAGATGGAGCGATTGTCAAATTGGAACCGCACATCCTAGACTAGTAAACATCGACTCCAATATATATATTTCCCTTTGAGAAATGCTCAACTAAGTTACATTTTATTTGTTGGAAACGAAATGCCTTGTGGATCTGTTTTAGTTTCAGTCTTTAAAAAAGAAATTATTTTTACAAAGTTTGAAAATTGTCTGTGGCATAGGGGATTAGGCTATAATATATTGACAGTGAAAGCAGAAGAGGACTGGGGGGGGGGGGGTTTAGGGCCCCCGTCTTGTTCTAGTCTACTGATTCTGTCTTGAGGAGGGGGAGGAGGGGGAAGGTGGTGTGGTGGTTGTAGCGTGGGTGGATCGGAAACATGTTGTAAAGAAATCAGCAGTAGGGCCTTTTATAATGTAACCAAGTTCGAAACTCTAGCGTTGTAAAAGTTACTCTGTCGACGGATGGGAACTGAGCCTGTCGCTTCTCGTTACTTTGCGGTTGATATTGTCTCCTATGCAACATTCGATTAGGCCATCGTTCTGTGCTTGTTTGTTCAAGCTGTGGCTGGGGGAACTCTTTTCGGAAGGAGGATATGAGATATCCGATATGCCCCATCCACCATCTCTTTTCACAATCGCTCTCATTTACATAAGCGTTAAAGGGGTGGGGGTTGCAGCGTGGGTGGATCGGAAACATGTTGTGAAGCGATTAGCGGCGGTAGGGTCTTTTAAAAATGTAACCAAGTTTGAAACAAGTTACAATCTATCGACGGCTGGAACCGAGACAGTCGTCTGTTATCTCTTTGTAGCTATTCGTTTGCTTATTTGTGTTTAGGTCATCGTTTGAAAGTATGTTTGCTTCAAACTGTGACTAGCGGAAGAAGTCTTCCCGGGAGGACGTTTCATTCATAAAAACACCAATCGAGGACGACAGGGATTGTCTGGCAAAGTTTACCTGACAATATCAACCCGTTTTTAAAAATGTTTAGATGTTTAAAATCTATGTCCCGTAGCATTGCGGGACATTATTGCGTGTCATTGTTGTAACGTTGGATCGTTATTCATAAAGTCTGAATCATTGTGCCGTGCCTTCCTTTATCTCGCTCAAATCGAAAGCATTTCAAATGTAAACAGAGGCTCGTCAATAGTCTTGACTTGTAGCTTTCTGAGTTTTGCCTTTGGATCGTTGTAATGTTGTTTAGGCCAGGGGTTCCCACACTTTTCACTCAGTCTCCCCTTCCAGCATTGGGGTACATTCATGATTACAAACCGTTCACACCCTTCTTGTTGGTGGAGAGAGAATTGTCCAGGTCAAGGTTTTTCCCGCAATTCTACACATTTTGGCATGAGTTGTATAGAATAGATTTTTTTTGTATAGAACATTTAAACGTTTTAAAACACAATTTCTTCCAGTTCTATATATTTTGGCAAGTCTGTGTATTCATGTGATATTTGGGCTAAAAGGCCTCGCAAAATGTCTCTAATGTCTGCAATGACAAGAGGAAAACTAGTTTCACCTCGTGCATTCTGCTTTTACAGCATTCAAGAGTAAGATGAAAGCCTAACTGAGTTTCTTATAAAACACACACACACACTGGGAGAACCACTGTGATGCAGTTAAATTATATATCTCGTAGACTAACATATAGCATAATGTTTGATGCATTGGCCTACTTGTAATTTGTATTTGTAGGCAAGATCTTGTTGGCAACACCTATTCTGGTTTATTCAAGCCTAATATTAATGGCATCAATTTACAGTCTCCTTTATTGTCGATATTCAATAGGCTATTCGCCTTTATAATGCTGCGTGTGCGTGCTGAATCATAGGTAGGCCTATTGCTTTGGAAGAAGAGAGTCTCTGTAGAATGTCAGTCATGCAGATCCTGATAGATAGCTGTCGGAAGGGCGAAGGGCACAGGAGGGGATGTTTGCGTGGCAGTCGCGTGACGCTCGCCCATTCATAAAAACTGTAACCTTCAGCGCGCCCCATTCGCCGTGCATAGCTACAGCCAGGGGCCTTGCTACCTTGACATGAGGGCCATTAGTGCGGCAACCAAACAATAAAGACAGGAACCGGTTGTCCTTACACACAGCAGGCCAGGCCAAATGCCCCGTTTGTAAAAAGTTATCTGATTTTATTACAGCAATCGGATTAAATGCATATAAATATAATGATTAGTAAGCGCAAAAGCTGCTGTTTATTAAAATAAATATTTGATATGATACTCAATACACATTTGAAGGCTTTATTTTTTATCCGTAATGACACATTGAATACGTTTACAGGCACACTTATAACGTGATATTAAACTGATTATGGTAGTAGGCAGATTATCCAATAGTCATGTAAACATCGTACTCTGCTTCTCTTAATAGGCTTAAAGTCAAAATCGACTGAAGCATACGGCGATTAAAACACCCTGTTTTCTGAACACTTTGACAGATGATTAGGACACGTAAACACGTTAATCTGCGCATATGATCTGCGCATGTTCTAGCACCAGCCGAGCGAACCCCTCTTTAGCGCGAGTGAAGTGAGTTAGAAACTACAATGTATGGATCTTTAAAAGTACTTTTCACAAACTTATAGAACCCAGAATCAAATATGCTTAGCTAAAAGAACATGGTCGCTAGGGTAAAACGTTTACATTGGCTAACCGGGCTCTATCTGCCTTGTGTCCCGCCACCCACATCTTTTACGCTGCTGCTACTCTCTGTTCATCATGTAGTCACTTTAACCATCCCTACATGTACATACTACCTTTTTTGCCCTATTGGTTAGAGCCTGTATGTAAGCTTTTCACTGCAAGGTCTACTACACCTGTTGTATTCAGCGCACGTGACAAATCAACTTGGATTTGATTGGCAATTTTCTGCATTTATCAGTGACGTCAGGTAGCCTGATTTCAGATGTGTTCGTGTAAACAGGATTATTACGTGAAATCGTTATTCTTGCAAAGCATGTAAACGTTTTAATTAAACTATTATATTCATTTGACTTTACACAATAATCACATTATTGTAACTGCACTCATTATCTGCAAAATTAAGGATCCAAATATAAAATGAGTTCTCTGTTGACTTTCTCTCTTTGACACACAAACACACTCACACAGAGAGGACAGGCACACATACACACTCACACAGAGAGGACAGAGATACACACTCACACAGAGAGGACGGAGACACACACTCACACAGAGGACAGGCACACATACACACTCACACAGAGAGGACAGAGATACACACTCACACAGAGAGGACAGAGATACACACTCACACAGAGAGGACAGAGATACACACTCACACAGAGAGGACAGAGATACACACTCACACAGAGAGGACAGAGATACACACTCACACAGAGAGGACAGGCACACATACACACTCACACAGAGAGGACAGGCACACATACACACTCACACAGAGAGGACGGAGACACACACTCACACAGAGAGGACAGAGATACACACTCACACAGAGAGGACAGAGATACACACTCACACAGAGAGGACAGAGATACACACTCAGACAGAGAGGACAGAGATACCCACTCACACAGAGAGGACAGAGATACCCACTCACACAGAGAGGACAGAGATACACACTCACACAGAGAGGACAGAGATACGCACAAACACAGAGATACAGAGAGGACAGAGACACACACTCACACAGAGAGGACAGAGACACACACTCACACAGAGAGGACAGAGACACATACACACACAGAGAGGACAGAGACACACACTCACACAGAGAGGACAGAGATACAGAGAGGACAGAGATACCCACTCACACAGAGAGGACAGAGATACCCACTCACACAGAGAGGACAGAGATACCCACTCACACAGAGAGGACAGAGATACCCACTCACACAGAGAGGACAGAGATACCCACTCACACAGAGAGGACAGAGATACGCACAAACACAGAGATACAGAGAGGACAGAGATACACACTCACACAGAGAGGACAGAGACATACACACACAGAGAGGACAGAGACACACAGAGAGGACAGAGACACACTCACACAGAGAGGACAGAGACACATACACACACAGAGGACAGAGACACACACTCACACAGAGAGGACAGAGACACACACTCACACAGAGAGGACAGAGACACACTCACACAGAGAGAACAGAGACATTAGTGGAAGATGTATTGATCTCTAGGTTACTGACATGTGCACTGTCAGTATTTCAGTATTTGACTCTGATGCCCAATGACATTCAGCTGAGGTCGCTGCTCTGCAACGTAACGCAGAGCTGACCACCACAACTGCACACTCACTCAGATTCAGTCTGCTGTCACTCACTCAGTGATACAAACAATAAACTCAGTCACTGTCTGTCTGTCTGTCTGTCTGTCTGTCTGTCTGTCTGTCTGTCTGTCTGTCTGTCTGTCTGTCTGTCTGTCTGTCTGTCTGTCTGTCTGTCTGTCTGTCTGTCTGTCTGTCTGTCTGTCTGTCTGTCTGTCTGTCTGTCTGTCTGTCTGTCTGTCTGTCTGTCTGTCTGTCTGTCTGTCTGTCTGTCTGTCTGTCTGTCTGTCTGTCTGTCTGTCTGTCTGTCTGTCTGTCTGTCTGTCTGTCTGTCTGTCTGTCTGTCTGTCTGTCTGTCTGTCTGTCTGTCTGTCTGTCTGTCTGTCTGTCTGTCTGTCTGTCTGTCTGTCTGTCTGTCTGTCTGTCTGTCTGTCTGTCTGTCTGTCTGTCTGTCTGTCTGTCTGTCTGTCTGTCTGTCTGTCTGTCACTCACTCTGTCTGTCACTGTCTGTCTGTCACTCACTGTCACTCACTCTGTCTGTCACTCACTCACTCACTCACTCACTCACCACTCACTCACTCACTCACTCACCTCACTCACTCACTCACTCACTCACCACTCACTCACCACTCACTCACTCACTCACCACTCACTCACCACTCACTCACTCACCACTCACTCACTCACCACCACTCACTCACTCACCACCACTCACTCACTCACCACTCACTCACTCACTCACTCACTCACTCACTCACTCACTCACTCACTCACTCACTCACTCACTCACTCACTCACTCACTCACTCACTCACTCATTCACTCACACAGCCTGGCCTGCTGTGTGTCTCACTCACTCAGTCACTGTCTGTCCGTCCGTCCGTCACTGTCTGTCTGTCTGTCACTCACTCACTCAATCACTCACTCACTTACTGTCTCACTCATTCAGTCAGTCAGTCACTTTTCTTTCTATGCATGTATTTCTAGCATTCGGGGAAAAGTCTATTTTCTCAGCTCATTCAGCTCCAGTCAACATGCCATAGAGCATCAGAGACAACACAAAACAGAAAACACAACATAGCAAGGAGTAGGGGCCTGTGCACACCACCTGGAAAATAATCTAGGGGAAACACTGGCTCCTGAAACAGAGGATAATAGAGGAAGGGAGAAAGACACAAAGTGAGAGACAGACAGAAAGAGCGAGAGACAGACAGAAAGAGCGAGAGACAGACAGAAAGAGCGAGAGACAGACACATAAAGAGCGAGAGACAGACAGAACGTAGAATGTATGCACACATGACTGTAAGTCGCTTTGGATAAAAGCGTCTGCTAAATGGCATATATTATTATTATTATAGAAAGAGCGAGAGAGACAGACAGAAAGAGCGAGAGAGACAGACAGAAAGAGCGAGAGAGACGGACAGAAAGAGTGAGACAAAGACACAAAGAGTGAGAGAGAGAGACACAGAAAGAGACACAGAGCGAGAAAGACACAGAAAGAGACACAGAAAGAGACAGAGCGAGAGAGACACAGAAAGAGACGCAGAGCGAGAAAGACACAGAAAGAGACACAGAGCGAGAAAGACACAGAAAGAGACACAGAGCGAGAGAGACACAGAGTGAGAGAAACACAGAAAAAGTGAGAGACACAGAGCGAGAGAGACACAGAAAGAGCGAGACAGACACAGAAAGGGGGAGACCTAGTCATTTGTACAACTGAATGCCTTCAACTGAAATGTGTCTTCTGCATTTAACCCTCTGAATCAGAGAGGTGCAGGGGGCTGCCTTAATCGACATCTACAGCGCCCGGGGAACAGTGGGTTAACTGCCTTGCTCAGGGCAGTTAAACCCACATAATTTTACCTTGTCAGCTCGGGGATTCTATCCATAACCTCTCAGTTACTGGCCCAACACTCTAACCACTGGACCTACCTGTCACCCACCACACACAGACAGAGACAGACAGAAAGAGAGAGAGAGAGAGAGCCAGAGCCAGATGGGGAGAGCGAGAACGAGAGAGAGTCCGATTTTATCATTGGTCTTGGATGAGGTGAGGTCATTGGAGATTGACACTCCAGGCCCCCGAGGGAAAGTTGCATCTAGTAACTGTCAGCTGTAGTTATTGATAACCCTCACATGTCCAGGCAGACACTGTCTTTCTTCACCTGTACAGAGGTAATAACTGGACTGTGTGTGTGTGTGCTCGGGTAACACACTTGTAAGAGTGGTCAGGCAAGTGAAAAAGCTGGAAGAGAATCCCAGTCAATAGCAAACCAAGCTTCCAACCCCCTAAAACCCTTCTGGTCTGAGACAGCAGGACAGAACTGCTCTGTATAATCCCATTCCATATGACACAGAATGTTTGTTCTACATTATGTATTTCTATCTGATCGTTCTATGTCCGCCCTTCCCTGTCAGCTGTGTGACATCAACAACCCTCACTAAATTCCCATTTATAGAAAGAGTTTTTCCCTGTTACCTTATTCCGGACGGAAGCTGACGTTACCAAGGTGACTCCCTGGCCTCTCTGGCCTTTTCTCATATGGACAAAAGTCCATCCTCCAACATTTGTCCTCACTCCTCCGTGACCCGGAAACCGATAAGTGGCCGAGTGGTGGAGGAGATGTCAATTGAGTTAGTAGGCGAACGGAAGAGAGTCCTCCCGTCCTCAATAGCCACCTGTCATGGAGGACAGTCATGTGTATCCTACCTGAGTCCTTCACGGAGGAGAGTCCTCCCGTCCTCAATAGCCACCTGTCATGGAGGACAGTCATGTGTATCCTACCTGAGTCCTTCACGGAGGAGAGTCCTCCCGTCCTCAATAGCCACCTGTCATGGAGGACAGTCATGTGTATCCTACCTGAGTCCTTCACGGAGGAGAGTCCTCCCGTCCTCAATAGCCACCTGTCATGGAGGACAGTCATGTGTATCCTACCTGAGTCCTTCATGGAGGAGAGTCCTCCCGTCCTCAATAGCCACCTGTCATGGAGGACAGTCATGTGTATCCTACCTGAGTCCTTCACGGAGGAGAGTCCTCCCGTCCTCAATAGCCACCTGTCATGGAGGACAGTCATGTGTATCCTACCTGAGTACTTCACGGAGGAGAGTCCTCCCGTCCTCAATAGCCACCTGTCATGGAGGACAGTCATGTGTATCCTACCTGAGTCCTTCACGGAAGAGAGTCCTCCCGTCCTCAATAGCCACCTGTCATGGAGGACAGTCATGTGTATCCTACCTGAGTCCTTCACGGAGGAGAGTCCTCCCGTCCTCAATAGGCACCTGTCATGGAGGACAGTCATGTGTATCCTACCTGAGTCCTTCACGGAGGAGAGTCTTCCCGTCCTCAATAGCCACCTGTCATGGAGGACAGTCATGTGTATCCTACCTGAGTCCTTCACGGAAGAGAGTCCTCCCGTCCTCAATAGCCACCTGTCATGGAGGACAGTCATGTGTATCCTACCTGAGTCCTTCACGGAGGAGAGTCCTCCCGTCCTCAATAGCCACCTGTCATGGAGGACAGTCATGTGTATCCTACCTGAGTCCTTCACGGAGGAGAGTCCTCCTGTCCTCAATAGCCACCTGTCATGGAGGACAGTCATGTGTATCCTACCTGAGTCCTTCACGGAAGAGAGTCCTCCCGTCCTCAATAGCCACCTGTCATGGAGGACAGTCATGTGTATCCTACCTGAGTCCTTCACGGAGGAGAGTCCTCCTGTCCTCAATAGCCACCTGTCATGGAGGACAGTCATGTGTATCCTACCTGAGTCCTTCACGGAGGAGAGTCCTCCTGTCCTCAATAGCCACCTGTCATGGAGGACAGTCATGTGTATCCTACCTGAGTCCTTCACGGAGGAGAGTCCTCCTGTCCTCAATAGCCACCTGTCATGGAGGACAGTCATGTGTATCCTACCTGAGTCCTTCACGGAGGAGAGTCCTCCCGTCCTCAATAGCCACCTGTCATGGAGGACAGTCATGTGTATCCTACCTGAGTCCTTCACGGAGGAGAGTCCTCCTGTCCTCAATAGCCACCTGTCATGGAGGACAGTCATGTGTATCCTACCTGAGTCCTTCACGGAGGAGAGTCCTCCTGTCCTCAATAGCCACCTGTCATGGAGGACAGTCATGTGTATCCTACCTGAGTCCTTCACGGAGGAGAGTCCTCCTGTCCTCAATAGGCACCTGTCATGGAGGACAGTCATGTGTATCCTACCTGAGTCCTTCACGGAGGAGAGTCCTCCTGTCCTCAATAGCCACCTGTCATGGAGGACAGTCATGTGTATCCTACCTGAGTCCTTCATGGAAGACTTTTGACATTTGTCCCCTTTGATTCAGCTGTTGTTTCGTTAAAGGAGAAAAGCATGCCAACATTTTAAGAACAATATGCTGCTTATCGTTTTATCTACTAAATGTCTTGCACAACTATCTTCATTTGTTTTGATCACTTTATACATTTATTCCACCCCTGTGAACTTCATTTACATAATGACACACAAGTGGAAGAGAGTCTAATTTCATAAAGGCGCGTTTTTATCCACTTCCCCTCTCCTCCATTACCTCTGACCTTTTCAATAGGATACAAGAGGGGACTCAGGAGCGAGGATGCAGGAGTTGAGCAAATGCATGACAGGAACAAACATGAGAACCCATATGGAAAATAAATCCATGACAGGAACACACATGAGAACCCATATGGAAAATAAATGCATGACAAGAACACACATGAGAACCCATATTGAAAATAGCCATTGTTTGGGGCCCTGATAGAGAACCTTACAGAAATACAATGGAAATCCGTTGTTTGTTGCCCTGATATGACTAAAATGGTACTTCCTATAATTAGAATGATCAATATGACTAGAATGGTTCTTCCTATAATTAGAATGATCAATATGACTAGAACGGTTCTTCCTATAATTAGAATGATCAATATGACTAGAATTGTTCTTCCTATAATTAGAATGATCAATATGACTAGAATTGTTCTTCCTATAATTAGAATGATCAATATGACTAGAATTGTTCTTCCTATAATTAGAATGATCAATATGACTAGAATGGTTCTTCCTATAATTAGAATGATCAATATGACTAGAATTGTTCTTCCTATAATTAGAATGATCAATATGACTAGAATTGTTCTTCCTATAATTAGAATGATCAATATGACTAGAATGGTTCTTCCTATAATTAGAATGATCAATATGACTAGAATTGTTCTTCCTATAATTAGAATGATCAATATGACTAGAATTGTTCTTCCTATAATTAGAATGATCAATATGACTAGAATTGTTCTTCCTATAATTAGAATGATCAATATGACTAAAATGGTACTTCCTATAATTAGAATGATCAATATGACTAGAATGGTTCTTCCTATAATTAGAATGATCAATATGACTAGAATTGTTCTTCCTATAATTAGAATGATCAATATGACTAGAATGGTTCTTCCTATAATTAGAATGATCAATATGACTAGAATGGTTCTTCCTATAATTAGAATGATCAATATGACTAGAATTGTTCTTCCTATAATTAGAATGATCAATATGACTAGAATGGTTCTTCCTATAATTAGAATGATCAATATGACTAGAATGGTTCTTCCTATAATTAGAATGATCAATATGACTAGAATTGTTCTTCCTATAATTAGAATGATCAATATGACTAGAATGGTTCTTCCTATAATTAGAATGATCAATATGACTAGAATTGTTCTTCCTATAATTAGAATGATCAATATGACTAGAATGGTTCTTCCTATAATTAGAATGATCAATATGACTAGAATGGTTCTTCCTATAATTAGAATGATCAATATGACTAGAATGGTTCTTCCTATAATTAGAATGATCAATATGACTAAAATGGTACTTCCTATAATTAGAATGATCAATATGACTAGAATGGTTCTTCCTATAATTAGAATGATCAATATGACTAGAATGGTTCTTCCTATAATTAGAATGATCAATATGACTAGAATTGTTCTTCCTATAATTAGAATGATCAATATGACTAGAATGGTTCTTCCTATAATTAGAATGATCAATATGACTAGAATGGTTCTTCCTATAATTAGAATGATCAATATGACTAGAATTGTTCTTCCTATAATTAGAATGATCAATATGACTAGAATGGTTCTTCCTATAATTAGAATGATCAATATGACTGGAACAGTTCTTCCTATAATCAGCCTGTCATGATAAGGTTATTGTATGTCATATGCAAACTAGGAATATGAGTAGATCAGCCAACCTCTATGTCCATAACTGACCCCAGTCTGTCTGTAGGTAGTTTACCAGTCCCTTGGTGGAGCAACTGACCTCACTGCCTCTATCACACAGAATGGGTCTGCCCCTCAGGTCTGCAGCTGGCCTCACTGCC
>NW_025748094.1:0-40565 GCF_021184085.1 Oncorhynchus gorbuscha | reverse complement strand
TGTGCTAGTTTCGGTTACGTATTGCTATGGGCAGATGTGGAAGGGCAGTATCGGCAGATGCAGAAGGGCAGTATCGGTAGATGGGCAGATGTGGAAGGGCAGTATCGGCAGATGTGGAAGGGCAGTATCGACAGATGCGGAAGGGCAGTATCGGCAGATGTGGAAGGGCAGTATCGGCAGATGCAGAAGGGCAGTATCGGTAGATGTTGAAGCGCAGTATCGGCAGATGCGGAAGAGCGTATCGCAGATGCAGAAGGGCAGTATCGGCATATGTGGAAGGGCAGTATCGACAGATGGGCAGATGTGGAAGGGCAGTATCGACAGATGGGCAGATGTGGAAGGGCAGTATCGGCAGATGCGGAAGGGCAGTATCGGCAGATGTTGAAGGGCAGTATCGGCAGATGCGGAAGGGCAGTATCGGCAGATGCAGAAGGGCAGTATCGGCAGATGCAGAAGGGCAGTATCGGCAGATGCAGAAGGGCAGTATTGGCAGATGTGGAAGGGCAGTATCGGCAGATGTGGAAGGGCAGTATCGGCAGATGTGGAAGGGCAGTATCGGCAGATGTGGAAGGGCAGTATCGGCAGATGCGGAAGGGCAGTATCGGTAGATGGGCAGATGTGGAAGGGCAGTATCGGCAGATGTGGAAGGGCAGTATCGGCAGATGCGGAAGGGCAGTATCGGTAGATGGGCAGATGTGGAAGGGCAGTATCGGCAGATGCAGAAGGGCAGTATCGGTAGATGGGCAGATGTGGAAGGGCAGTATCGGCAGATGTGGAAGGGCAGTATCGACAGATGCGGAAGGGCAGTATCGGCAGATGTGGAAGGGCAGTATCGGCAGATGTGGAAGGGCAGTATCGGCAGATGCAGAAGGGCAGTATCGGTAGATGTTGAAGGGCAGTATCGGCAGATGCGGAAGGGCAGTATCGGCAGATGCAGAAGGGCAGTATCGGCATATGTGGAAGGGCAGTATCGACAGATGGGCAGATGTGGAAGGGCAGTATCGACAGATGGGCAGATGAGGAAGGGCAGTATCGGCAGATGTGGAAGGGCAGTATCGGCAGATGTGGAAGGGCAGTATCGGCAGATGCAGAAGGGCAGTATCGGTAGATGTTGAAGGGCAGTATCGGCAGATGCGGAAGGGCAGTATCGGCAGATGTGGAAGGGCAGTATCGGCAGATGCGGAAGGGCAGTATCGGCAGATGTTGAAGGGCAGTATCGGCAGATGTGGAAGGGCAGTATCGGCAGATGTGGAAGGCAGCATCGGCAGATGTGGAAGGGCAGTATCGGTAGATGTGGAAGGGCAGTATCGGCAGATTGCGAAGGGCAGTATCGGTAGATGGGCAGATGTGGAAGGGCAGTATCGGCAGATGTGGAAGGGCAGTATCGGCAGATGCGGAAGGGCAGTATCGGTAGATGTTGAAGGGCAGTATCGGCAGATGCGGAAGGGCAGTATCGGCAGATGCGGAAGGGCAGTATCGGCAGATGTGGAAGGGCAGTATCGGCAGATGCGGAAGGGCAGTATCGGCAGATGTTGAAGGGCAGTATCGGCAGATGTGGAAGGGCAGTATCGGCAGATGTGGAAGGGCAGTATCGGCAGATGTGGAAGGGCAGTATCGGTAGATGTGGAAGGGCAGTATCGGCAGATGCGAAGGGCAGTATCGGGTAGATGGGCAGATGTGGAAGGGCAGTATCGGCAGATGTGGAAGGGCAGTATCGGCAGATGCGGAAGGGCAGTATCGGTAGATGGGCAGATGTGGAAGGGCAGTATCGGCAGATGCAGAAGGGCAGTATCGGTAGATGGGCAGATGTGGAAGGGCAGTATCGGCAGATGTGGAAGGGCAGTATCGACAGATGCGGAAGGGCAGTATCGGCAGATGTGGAAGGGCAGTATCGGCAGATGTGGAAGGGCAGTAGCGGCAGATGCAGAAGGGCAGTATCGGTAGATGTTGAAGGGCAGTATCGGCAGATGCGGAAGGGCAGTATCGGCAGATGCGGAAGGGCAGTATCGGCAGATGCGGAAGGGCAGTATCGGCAGATGTGGAAGGGCAGTATCGGCAGATGCGGAAGGGCAGTATCGGTAGATGTTGAAGCGCAGTATCGGCATATGCGGAAGGGCAGTATCGGCAGATGCAGAAGGGCAGTATCGACAGATGGGCAGATGTTGAAGGGCAGTATCGACAGATGGGCAGATGTGGAAGGGCAGTATCGGCAGATGCGGAAGGGCAGTATCGGCAGATGTTGAAGGGCAGTATCGGCAGATGTGGAAGGGCAGTATCGGCAGATGCAGAAGGGCAGTATCGGCAGATGCAGAAGGGCAGTATCGGCAGATGTGGAAGGGCAGTATCGGCAGATGTGGAAGGGCAGTATCGGCAGATGTGGAAGGGCAGTATCGGTAGATGTGGAAGGGCAGTATCGGCAGATGCGGAAGGGCAGTATCGGTAGATGGGCAGATGTGGAAGGGCAGTATCGGCAGATGTGGAAGGGCAGTATCGGCAGATGCAGAAGGGCAGTATCGGTAGATGGGCAGATGTGGAAGGGCAGTATCGGCAGATGCAGAAGGGCAGTATCGGTAGATGGGCAGATGTGGAAGGGCAGTATCGGCAGATGTGGAAGGGCAGTATCGACAGATGCGGAAGGGCAGTATCGGCAGATGTGGAAGGGCAGTATCGGCAGATGTGGAAGGGCAGTATCGGCAGATGCAGAAGGGCAGTATCGGTAGATGTTGAAGGGCAGTATTGGCAGATGCGGAAGGGCAGTATCGGCAGATGCAGAAGGGCAGTATCGGCATATGTGGAAGGGCAGTATCGACAGATGGGCAGATGTGGAAGGGCAGTATCGGCAGATGTGGAAGGGCAGTATCGGCAGATGTGGAAGGGCAGTATAGGCAGATGTGGAAGGGCAGTATCGGCAGATGCAGAAGGGCAGTATCGGTAGATGGTGAAGGGCAGTATCGGCAGATGTGGAAGGGCAGTATCGGCAGATGCAGAAGGGCAGTATTTGCAGATGCAGAAGGGCAGTATCGGCAGATGTGGAAGGGCAGTATCGGCAGATGTGGAAGGGCAGTATCGGCAGATGTGGAAGGCAGTATCGCAGATGTGGAAGGGCAGTATCGGCAGATGTGGAAGGGCAGTATCGACAGATGTGGAAGGGCAGTATCGGCAGATGTGGAAGGGCAGTATCGGCAGATGTGGAAGGGCAGTATCGGCAGATGCAGTATCGGCAGATGTGGAAGGGCAGTATCGGCAGATGCGGAAGGGCAGTATCGGCAGATGTTGAAGGACAGTATCGGCAGATGTGGAAGGGCAGTATCGGCAGATGTGGAAGGGCAGTATCGGCAGATGCGGAAGGGCAGTATCGGCAGATGCGGAAGGGCAGTATCGGCAGATATGGAAGGGCAGTATCGGTAGATGTTGAAGGGCAGTATCGGCAGATGCAGAAGGGCAGTATCGGCAGATGCGGAAGGGCAGTATCGGCAGATGTGGAAGGGCAGTATCGGCAGATGCGGAAGGGCAGTATCGGCAGATGCGGAAGGGCAGTATCGACAGATGTGGAAGGGCAGTATCGGCAGATGTGGAAGGGCAGTATCGGCAGATGCAGTATCGGCAGATGTGGAAGGGCAGTATCGGCAGATGCGGAAGGACAGTATCGGCAGATGAGGAAGGGCAGTATCGACAGATGTGGAAGGGCAGTATCGGCAGATGCTGAAGGGCAGTATCGGCAGATGCGAAGGGCAGTATCGGCAGATGTGGAAGGGCAGTATCGGCAGATGTGGAAGGGCAGTATCGGTAGATGTTGAAGGGCAGTATCGGCAGATGCAGAAGGGCAGCATCGGCAGATGCGGAAGGGCAGTATCGGCAGATGTGGAAGGGCAGTATCGGATATGCTGAAGGGCAGTATGGGCAGATGTGGAAGGGCAGCATCGGCAGATGTGGAAGGGCAGTATCGGCAGATGTGGAAGGGCAGTATCGGTAGATGTTGAAGGGCAGTATCGGCAGATGCAGAAGGGCAGTATCGGCAGATGCGGAAGGGCAGTATCGGCAGATGTGGAAGGGCAGTATCGGCAGATGTGGAAGGGCAGTATCGGCAGATGTGGAAGGGCAGTATCGGCAGATGTGGAAGGGCAGTATCGGCATATGCTGAAGGGCAGTATGGGCAGATGTGGAAGGGCAGTATCGGCAGATGTGGAAGGGCAGTATCGGCAGATGTGGAAGGGCAGTATCGGTAGATGTTGAAGGGCAGTATCGGCAGATGCAGAAGGGCAGTATCGGCAGATGCGGAAGGGCAGTATCGGCAGATGTGGAAGGGCAGTATCGGCAGATGTGGAAGGGCAGTATCGGCAGATGTGGAAGGGCAGTATCGGTAGATGTTGAAGGGCAGTATCGGCAGATGTGGAAGGGCAGTATCGACAGATGGGCAGATGTGGAAGGGCAGTATCGACAGATGGGCAGATGAGGAAGGGCAGTATCGGCAGATGTGGAAGGGCAGTATCGGCAGATGTGGAAGGGCAGTATCGGCAGATGCAGAAGGGCAGTATCGGTAGATGTTGAAGGGCAGTATCGGCAGATGCGGAAGGGCACTATCGGCAGATGCGGAAGGGCAGTATCGGCAGATGTGGAAGGGCAGTATCGGCAGATGCGGAAGGGCAGTATCGGCAGATGTTGAAGGGCAGTATCGGCAGATGTGGAAGGGCAGTATTTGCAGATGTGGAAGGGCAGTATCGGCAGATGTGGAAGGGCAGTATCGGTAGATGTGGAAGGGCAGTATCGGCAGATGCGGAAGGGCAGTATCGGTAGATGGGCAGATGTGGAAGGGCAGTATCGGCAGATGTGGAAGGGCAGTATCGGCAGATGCGGAAGGGCAGTATCGGTAGATGGGCAGATGTGGAAGGGCAGTATCGGCAGATGCAGAAGGGCAGTATCGGTAGATGGGCAGATGTGGAAGGGCAGTATCGGCAGATGTGGAAGGGCAGTATCGACAGATGCGGAAGGGCAGTATCGGCAGATGTGGAAGGGCAGTATCGGCAGATGTGGAAGGGCAGTAGCGGCAGATGCAGAAGGGCAGTATCGGTAGATGTTGAAGGGCAGTATCGGCAGATGCGGAAGGGCAGTATCGGCAGATGCGGAAGGGCAGTATCGGCAGATGCGGAAGGGCAGTATCGGCAGATGTGGAAGGGCAGTATCGGCAGATGCGGAAGGGCAGTATCGGTAGATGTTGAAGCGCAGTATCGGCAGATGCGGAAGGGCAGTATCGGCAGATGCAGAAGGGCAGTATCGGCATATGTGGAAGGGCAGTATCGACAGATGGGCAGATGTTGAAGGGCAGTATCGACAGATGGGCAGATGTGGAAGGGCAGTATCGGCAGATGCGGAAGGGCAGTATCGGCAGATGTTGAAGGGCAGTATCGGCAGATGTGGAAGGGCAGTATCGGCAGATGCAGAAGGGCAGTATCGGCAGATGCAGAAGGGCAGTATCGGCAGATGTGGAAGGGCAGTATCGGCAGATGTGGAAGGGCAGTATCGGCAGATGTGGAAGGGCAGTATCGGTAGATGTGGAAGGGCAGTATCGGCAGATGCGGAAGGGCAGTATCGGTAGATGGGCAGATGTGGAAGGGCAGTATCGGCAGATGTGGAAGGGCAGTATCGGCAGATGCAGAAGGGCAGTATCGGTAGATGGGCAGATGTGGAAGGGCAGTATCGGCAGATGCAGAAGGGCAGTATCGGTAGATGGGCAGATGTGGAAGGGCAGTATCGGCAGATGTGGAAGGGCAGTATCGACAGATGCGGAAGGGCAGTATCGGCAGATGTGGAAGGGCAGTATCGGCAGATGTGGAAGGGCAGTATCGGCAGATGCAGAAGGGCAGTATCGGTAGATGTTGAAGGGCAGTATTGGCAGATGCGGAAGGGCAGTATCGGCAGATGCAGAAGGGCAGTATCGGCATATGTGGAAGGGCAGTATCGACAGATGGGCAGATGTGGAAGGGCAGTATCGGCAGATGTGGAAGGGCAGTATCGGCAGATGTGGAAGGGCAGTATAGGCAGATGTGGAAGGGCAGTATCGACAGATGCAGAAGGGCAGTATCGGTAGATGGTGAAGGGCAGTATCGGCAGATGTGGAAGGGCAGTATCGGCAGATGCAGAAGGGCAGTATTTGCAGATGCAGAAGGGCAGTATCGGCAGATGTGGAAGGGCAGTATCGGCAGATGTGGAAGGGCAGTATCGGCAGATGTGGAAGGGCAGTATCGGCAGATGTGGAAGGGCAGTATCGGCAGATGTGGAAGGGCAGTATCGACAGATGTGGAAGGGCAGTATCGGCAGATGTGGAAGGGCAGTATCGGCAGATGTGGAAGGGCAGTATCGGCAGATGCAGTATCGGCAGATGTGGAAGGGCAGTATCGGCAGATGCGGAAGGGCAGTATCGGCAGATGTTGAAGGACAGTATCGGCAGATGTGGAAGGGCAGTATCGGCAGATGTGGAAGGGCAGTATCGGCAGATGCGGAAGGGCAGTATCGGCAGATGCGGAAGGGCAGTATCGGCAGATATGGAAGGGCAGTATCGGTAGATGTTGAAGGGCAGTATCGGCAGATGCAGAAGGGCAGTATCGGCAGATGCGGAAGGGCAGTATCGGCAGATGTGGAAGGGCAGTATCGGCAGATGCGGAAGGGCAGTATCGGCAGATGCGGAAGGGCAGTATCGACAGATGTGGAAGGGCAGTATCGGCAGATGTGGAAGGGCAGTATCGGCAGATGCAGTATCGGCAGATGTGGAAGGGCAGTATCGGCAGATGCGGAAGGACAGTATCGGCAGATGAGGAAGGGCAGTATCGACAGATGTGGAAGGGCAGTATCGGCAGATGCTGAAGGGCAGTATCGGCAGATGCGGAAGGGCAGTATCGGCAGATGTGGAAGGGCAGTATCGGCAGATGTGGAAGGGCAGTATCGGTAGATGTTGAAGGGCAGTATCGGCAGATGCAGAAGGGCAGTATCGGCAGATGCGGAAGGGCAGTATCGGCAGATGTGGAAGGGCAGTATCGGCATATGCTGAAGGGCAGTATGGGCAGATGTGGAAGGGCAGTATCGGCAGATGTGGAAGGGCAGTATCGGCAGATGTGGAAGGGCAGTATCGGTAGATGTTGAAGGGCAGTATCGGCAGATGCAGAAGGGCAGTATCGGCAGATGCGGAAGGGCAGTATCGGCAGATGTGGAAGGGCAGTATCGGCAGATGTGGAAGGGCAGTATCGGCAGATGTGGAAGGGCAGTATCAGTAGATGTTGAAGGGCAGTATCGGCAGATGCGGAAGGGCAGTATCGGCAGATGCGGAAGGGCAGTATCGGCAGATGCAGAAGGGCAGTATCGACAGATGCGGAAGGGCAGTATCGACAGATGTGGAAGGGCAGTATCGGCAGATGTGGAAGGGCAGTATCGGCAGATGTGGAAGGGCAGTATCGGCAGATGCAGTATCGGCAGATGTGGAAGGGCAGTATCGGCAGATGCGGAAGGACAGTATCGGCAGATGAGGAAGGGCAGTATCGACAGATGTGGAAGGGCAGTATCGGCAGATGCTGAAGGGCAGTATCGGCAGATGCGGAAGGGCAGTATCGGCAGATGTGGAAGGGCAGTATCGGCAGATGCAGTATCGGCAGATGTGGAAGGGCAGTATCGGCAGATGCGGAAGGACAGTATCGGCAGATGAGGAAGGGCAGTATCGACAGATGTGGAAGGGCAGTATCGGCAGATGCTGAAGGGCAGTATCGGCAGATGCGGAAGGGCAGTATCGGCAGATGTGGAAGGGCAGTATCGGCAGATGGGGAAGGGCAGTATCGGTAGATGTTGAAGGGCAGTATCGGCAGATGCAGAAGGGCAGTATCGGCAGATGCGGAAGGGCAGTATCGGCAGATGTGGAAGGGCAGTATCGGCATATGCTGAAGGGCAGTATGGGCAGATGTGGAAGGGCAGTATCGGCAGATGTGGAAGGGCAGTATCGGCAGATGTGGAAGGGCAGTATCGGTAGATGTTGAAGGGCAGTATCGGCAGATGCAGAAGGGCAGTATCGGCAGATGCGGAAGGGCAGTATCGGCAGATGTGGAAGGGCAGTATCGGCAGATGTGGAAGGGCAGTATCGGCAGATGTGGAAGGGCAGTATCAGTAGATGTTGAAGGGCAGTATCGGCAGATGCGGAAGGGCAGTATCGGCAGATGCGGAAGGGCAGTATCGGCAGATGCAGAAGGGCAGTATCGACAGATGCGGAAGGGCAGTATCGGCAGATGTGGAAGGGCAGTATCGTCAGATGCAGAAGGGCAGTATCGACAGATGCGGAAGGGCAGTATCGGCAGATGTGGAAGGGCAGTATCGGCAGATGTGGAAGGGCAGTATCGACAGATGTGGAAGGGCAGTATCGGCAGATGTGGAAGGGCAGTATCGGCAGATGTGGAAGGGCAGTATCGGCAGATGCAGTATCGGCAGATGTGGAAGGGCAGTATCGGCAGATGCGGAAGGGCAGTATCGGTAGATGTTGAAGGGCAGTATCGGCAGATGCGGAAGGGCAGTATCGGTAGATGTTGAAGGGCAGTATCGGCAGATGCAGAAGGGCAGTAGCGACAGATGTGGAAGGGCAGTATCGGCAGATGTGGAAGGGCAGTATCGGTAGATGTGGAAGGGCAGTATCGGCAGATGCAGAAGGGCAGTATCGGCAGATGCGGAAGGGCAGTATCGGCAGATGCGGAAGGGCAGTATCGGCAGATGCGGAAGGGCAGTATCGGCAGATGTGGAAGGGCAGTATCGGCAGATGTTGAAGGGCAGTATCGGCAGATGTGGAAGGGCAGTATCGGCAGATGTGGAAGGGCAGTATCGGCAGATGTGGAAGGGCAGTATTGGTAGATGTGGAAGGGCAGTATCGGCAGATGCGGAAGGGCAGTATCGGTAGATGGGCAGATGTGGAAGGGCAGTATCGGCAGATGTGGAAGGGCAGTATCGGCAGATGCGGAAGGGCAGTATCGGTAGATGGGCAGATGTGGAAGGGCAGTATCGGCAGATGCAGTATCGGCAGATGTGGAAGGGCAGTATCGGCAGATGCGGAAGGGCAGTATCGGCAGATGTTGAAGGACAGTATCGGCAGATGTGGAAGGGCAGTATCGGCAGATGTGGAAGGGCAGTATCGGCAGATGCGGAAGGGCAGTATCGGCAGATGCGGAAGGGCAGTATCGGCAGATATGGAAGGGCAGTATCGGTAGATGTTGAAGGGCAGTATCGGCAGATGCAGAAGGGCAGTATCGGCAGATGCGGAAGGGCAGTATCGGCAGATGTGGAAGGGCAGTATCGGCAGATGCGGAAGGGCAGTATCGGCAGATGCGGAAGGGCAGTATCGACAGATGTGGAAGGGCAGTATCGGCAGATGTGGAAGGGCAGTATCGGCAGATGCAGTATCGGCAGATGTGGAAGGGCAGTATCGGCAGATGCGGAAGGACAGTATCGGCAGATGTGAAAGGGCAGTATCGGCAGATGCGGAAGGGCAGTATCGGTAGATGTTGAAGGGCAGTATCGGCAGATGCGGAAGGGCAGTATCGGTAGATGTTGAAGGGCAGTATCGGCAGATGCGGAAGGGCAGTATCGACAGATGTGGAAGGGCAGTATCGGCAGATGTGGAAGGGCAGTATCGGCAGATGCAGAAGGGCAGTATCGGCAGATGTGGAAGGGCAGTATCGGCAGATGTGGAAGGGCAGTATCGGCAGATGTGGAAGGGCAGTATCGGCAGATGCGGAAGGACAGTATCGGCAGATGAGGAAGGGCAGTATCGACAGATGTGGAAGGGCAGTATCGGCAGATGCTGAAGGGCAGTATCGGCAGATGCGGAAGGGCAGTATCGGCAGATGTGGAAGGGCAGTATCGGCAGATGTGGAAGGGCAGTATCGGTAGATGTTGAAGGGCAGTATCGGCAGATGCGGAAGGGCAGTATCGGCAGATGCGGAAGGGCAGTATCGGCAGATGCGGAAGGGCAGTATCGGCAGATGTGGAAGGGCAGTATCGGCAGATGCGGAAGGGCAGTATCGGCAGATGTTGAAGGGCAGTATCGGCAGATGTGGAAGGGCAGTATCGGCAGATGTGGAAGGGCAGTATCGGCAGATGTGGAAGGGCAGTATTGGTAGATGTGGAAGGGCAGTATCGGCAGATGCGGAAGGGCAGTATCGGTAGATGGGCAGATGTGGAAGGGCAGTATCGGCAGATGTGGAAGGGCAGTATCGGCAGATGCGGAAGGGCAGTATCGGTAGATGGGCAGATGTGGAAGGGCAGTATCGGCAGATGCAGAAGGGCAGTATCGGTAGATGGGCAGATGTGGAAGGGCAGTATCGGCAGATGTGGAAGGGCAGTATCGACAGATGCGGAAGGGCAGTATCGGCAGATGTGGAAGGGCAGTATCGGCAGATGTGGAAGGGCAGTAGCGGCAGATGCAGAAGGGCAGTATCGGTAGATGCGGAAGGGCAGTATCGGCAGATGCAGAAGGGCAGTATCGGCATATGTGGAAGGGCAGTATCGACAGATGGGCAGATGTTGAAGGGCAGTATCGACAGATGGGCAGATGTGGAAGGGCAGTATCGGCAGATGCGGAAGGGCAGTATCGGCAGATGTTGAAGGGCAGTATCGGCAGATGTGGAAGGGCAGTATCGGCAGATGCAGAAGGGCAGTATCGGCAGATGTGGAAGGGCAGTAGCGGCAGATGCAGAAGGGCAGTATCGGTAGATGTTGAAGGGCAGTATCGGCAGATGCGGAAGGGCAGTATCGGCAGATGCAGAAGGGCAGTATCGGCATATGTGGAAGGGCAGTATCGACAGATGGGCAGATGTTGAAGGGCAGTATCGACAGATGGGCAGATGTGGAAGGGCAGTATCGGCAGATGCGGAAGGGCAGTATCGGCAGATGTTGAAGGGCAGTATCGGCAGATGTGGAAGGGCAGTATCGGCAGATGCAGAAGGGCAGTATCGGCAGATGCAGAAGGGCAGTATCGGCAGATGCGGAAGGGCAGTATCGGCAGATGCGGAAGGGCAGTATCGGCAGATGTGGAAGGGCAGTATCGGTAGATGTGGAAGGGCAGTATCGGCAGATGCGGAAGGGCAGTATCGGCAGATGCGGAAGGGCAGTATCGGCAGATGCGGAAGGGCAGTATCGGCAGATGTGGAAGGGCAGTATCGGCAGATGCGGAAGGGCAGTATCGGTAGATGTTGAAGCGCAGTATCGGCAGATGCGAAGGGCAGTATCGGCAGATGCAGAAGGGCAGTATCGGCATATGTGGAAGGGCAGTATCGACAGATGGGCAGATGTTGAAGGGCAGTATCGACAGATGGGCAGATGTGGAAGGGCAGTATCGGCAGATGCGGAAGGGCAGTATCGGCAGATGTTGAAGGGCAGTATCGGCAGATGTGGAAGGGCAGTATCGGCAGATGCAGAAGGGCAGTATCGGCAGATGCAGAAGGGCAGTATCGGCAGATGCGGAAGGGCAGTATCGGCAGATGTGGAAGGGCAGTATCGGCAGATGTGGAAGGGCAGTATCGGTAGATGTGGAAGGGCAGTATCGGCAGATGCGGAAGGGCAGTATCGGTAGATGGGCAGATGTGGAAGGGCAGTATCGGCAGATGTGGAAGGGCAGTATCGGCAGATGCAGAAGGGCAGTATCGGTAGATGGGCAGATGTGGAAGGGCAGTATCGGCAGATGCAGAAGGGCAGTATCGGTAGATGGGCAGATGTGGAAGGGCAGTATCGGCAGATGTGGAAGGGCAGTATCGACAGATGCGGAAGGGCAGTATCGGCAGATGTGGAAGGGCAGTATCGGCAGATGTGGAAGGGCAGTATCGGCAGATGCAGAAGGGCAGTATCGGTAGATGTTGAAGGGCAGTATTGGCAGATGCGGAAGGGCAGTATCGGCAGATGCAGAAGGGCAGTATCGGCATATGTGGAAGGGCAGTATCGACAGATGGGCAGATGTGGAAGGGCAGTATCGACAGATGGGCAGATGTGGAAGGGCAGTATCGGCAGATGTGGAAGGGCAGTATCGGCAGATGTGGAAGGGCAGTATCGGCAGATGCAGAAGGGCAGTATTTGCAGATGCAGAAGGGCAGTATCGGCAGATGTGGAAGGGCAGTATCGGCAGATGTGGAAGGGCAGTATCGGCAGATGTGGAAGGGCAGTATCGGCAGATGTGGAAGGGCAGTATCGGCAGATGTGGAAGGGCAGTATCGACAGATGTGGAAGGGCAGTATCGGCAGATGTGGAAGGGCAGTATCGGCAGATGTGGAAGGGCAGTATCGGCAGATGCAGTATCGGCAGATGTGGAAGGGCAGTATCGGCAGATGCGGAAGGGCAGTATCGGCAGATGTTGAAGGACAGTATCGGCAGATGCGGAAGGGCAGTTTCGGCAGATGTTGAAGGGCAGTATCGGCAGATGCGGAAGGGCAGTATCGGCAGATGCGGAAGGGCAGTATCGGCAGATGTGGAAGGGCAGTATCGGCAGATGTGGAAGGGCAGTATCGACAGATGTGGAAGGGCAGTATCGGCAGATGTGGAAGGGCAGTATCGGCAGATGTGGAAGGGCAGTATCGGCAGATGCAGTATCGGCAGATGTGGAAGGGCAGTATCGGCAGATGCGGAAGGGCAGTATCGGCAGATGTTGAAGGACAGTATCGGCAGATGCGGAAGGGCAGTTTCGGCAGATGTGGAAGGGCAGTATCGGCAGATGCGGAAGGGCAGTATCGGCAGATGCGGAAGGGCAGTATCGGCAGATGCGGAAGGGCAGTATCGGCAGATGTGGAAGGGCAGTATCGGTAGATGTTGAAGGGCAGTATCGGCAGATGCGGAAGGGCAGTATCGGCAGATGCGGAAGGGCAGTATCGGCAGATGTGGAAGGGCAGTATCGGCAGATGCGGAAGGGCAGTATCGGCAGATGCGGAAGGGCAGTATCGACAGATGTGGAAGGGCAGTATCGGCAGATGTGGAAGGGCAGTATCGGCAGATGCAGTATCGGCAGATGTGGAAGGGCAGTATCGGCAGATGCGGAAGGACAGTATCGGCAGATGAGGAAGGGCAGTATCGACAGATGTGGAAGGGCAGTATCGGCAGATGCTGAAGGGCAGTATCGGCAGATGCGGAAGGGCAGTATCGGCAGATGTGGAAGGGCAGTATCGGCAGATGTGGAAGGGCAGTATCGGTAGATGTTGAAGGGCAGTATCGGCAGATGCAGAAGGGCAGTATCGGCAGATGCGGAAGGGCAGTATCGGCAGATGTGGAAGGGCAGTATCGGCAGATGTGGAAGGGCAGTATCGGTAGATGCGAAGGGCAGTATCGGCAGATGTGGAAGGGCAGTATCGGCAGATGCGGAAGGGCAGTATCGGCATATGCTGAAGGGCAGTATGGGCAGATGTGGAAGGGCAGTATCGGCAGATGTGGAAGGGCAGTATCGGCAGATGTGGAAGGGCAGTATCGGTAGATGTTGAAGGGCAGTATCGGCAGATGCAGAAGGGCAGTATCGGCAGATGCGGAAGGGCAGTATCGGCAGATGTGGAAGGGCAGTATCGGCAGATGTGGAAGGGCAGTATCGGCAGATGTGGAAGGGCAGTATCAGTAGATGTTGAAGGGCAGTATCGGCAGATGCGGAAGGGCAGTATCGGCAGATGCGGAAGGGCAGTATCGGCAGATGCAGAAGGGCAGTATCGACAGATGCGGAAGGGCAGTATCGGCAGATGTGGAAGGGCAGTATCGTCAGATGCAGAAGGGCAGTATCGACAGATGCGGAAGGGCAGTATCGGCAGATGTGGAAGGGCAGTATCGGCAGATGTGGAAGGGCAGTATCGACAGATGTGGAAGGGCAGTATCGGCAGATTTGGAAGGGCAGTATCGGCAGATGTGGAAGGGCAGTATCGTCAGATGCAGAAGGGCAGTATCGACAGATGCGGAAGGGCAGTATCGGCAGATGTGGAAGGGCAGTATCGGCAGATGTGGAAGGGCAGTATCGACAGATGTGGAAGGGCAGTATCGGCAGATTTGGAAGGGCAGTATCGGCAGATGCTGAAGGGCAGTATCGGCAGATGCGGAAGGGCAGTATCGGCAGATGTGGAAGGGCAGTATCGGCAGATGTGGAAGGGCAGTATCGGTAGATGTTGAAGGGCAGTATCGGCAGATGCAGAAGGGCAGTATCGGCAGATGCGGAAGGGCAGTATCGGCAGATGTGGAAGGGCAGTATCGGCAGATGTGGAAGGGCAGTATCGGCATATGCTGAAGGGCAGTATGGGCAGATGTGGAAGGGCAGTATCGGCAGATGTGGAAGGGCAGTATCGGCAGATGTTGAAGGGCAGTATCGGCAGATGCAGAAGGGCAGTATCGGCAGATGCGGAAGGGCAGTATCGGCAGATGTGGAAGGGCAGTATCGGCAGATGTGGAAGGGCAGTATCGGCAGATGTGGAAGGGCAGTATCAGTAGATGTTGAAGGGCAGTATCGGCAGATGCGAAGGGCAGTATCGGCAGATGCGGAAGGGCAGTATCGGCAGATGCAGAAGGGCAGTATCGACAGATGCGGAAGGGCAGTATCGGCAGATGTGGAAGGGCAGTATCGTCAGATGCAGAAGGGCAGTATCGACAGATGCGGAAGGGCAGTATCGGCAGATGTGGAAGGGCAGTATCGGCAGATGTGGAAGGGCAGTATCGACAGATGTGGAAGGGCAGTATCGGCAGATGTGGAAGGGCAGTATCGGCAGATGTGGAAGGGCAGTATCGGCAGATGCAGTATCGGCAGATGTGGAAGGGCAGTATCGGCAGATGCGGAAGGGCAGTATCGGTAGATGTTGAAGGGCAGTATCGGCAGATGCGGAAGGGCAGTATCGGTAGATGTTGAAGGGCAGTATCGGCAGATGCAGAAGGGCAGTATCGACAGATGTGGAAGGGCAGTATCGGCAGATGCAGAAGGGCAGTATCGACAGATGTGGAAGGGCAGTATCGGCAGATGTGGAAGGGCAGTATCGGCAGATGCGGAAGGGCAGTATCGGCAGATGTGGAAGGGCAGTATCGGTAGATGCAGAAGGGCAGTATCGGCAGATGTGGAAGGGCAGTATCGCAGATGTGGAAGGGCAGTATCGGCAGATGTGGAAGGGCAGTATCGGCAGATGTGGAAGGGCAGTATCGACAGATGTGGAAGGGCAGTATCGGCAGATGTGGAAGGGCAGTATCGGCAGATGTGGAAGGGCAGTATCGGCAGATGCAGTATCGGCAGATGTGGAAGGGCAGTATCGGCAGATGCGGAAGGGCAGTATCGGCAGATGTTGAAGGACAGTATCGGCAGATGTGGAAGGGCAGTATCGGCAGATGTGGAAGGGCAGTATCGGTAGATGTGGAAGGGCAGTATCGGCAGATGTGGAAGGGCAGTATCGGCAGATGCGGAAGGGCAGTATCGGCAGATGCGGAAGGGCAGTATCGGCAGATGCAGAAGGGCAGTATCGACAGATGCGGAAGGGCAGTATCGACAGATGTGGAAGGGCAGTATCGGCAGATGTGGAAGGGCAGTATCGGCAGATGTGGAAGGGCAGTATCGGCAGATGCAGTATCGGCAGATGTGGAAGGGCAGTATCGGCAGATGCGGAAGGACAGTATCGGCAGATGAGGAAGGGCAGTATCGACAGATGTGGAAGGGCAGTATCGGCAGATGCGAAGGGCAGTATCGGCAGATGTGGAAGGGCAGTATCGGCAGATGTGGAAGGGCAGTATCGGTAGATGTTGAAGGGCAGTATCGGCATATGCTGAAGGGCAGTATGGGCAGATGTGGAAGGGCAGTATCGGCAGATGTGGAAGGGCAGTATCGGCAGATGTTGAAGGGCAGTATCGGCAGATGCAGAAGGGCAGTATCGGCAGATGCGGAAGGGCAGTATCGGCAGATGTGGAAGGGCAGTATCGGCAGATGTGGAAGGGCAGTATCGGCAGATGTGGAAGGGCAGTATCAGTAGATGTTGAAGGGCAGTATCGGCAGATGCGGAAGGGCAGTATCGGCAGATGCGGAAGGGCAGTATCGGCAGATGCAGAAGGGCAGTATCGACAGATGCGGAAGGGCAGTATCGGCAGATGTGGAAGGGCAGTATCGTCAGATGCAGAAGGGCAGTATCGACAGATGCGGAAGGGCAGTATCGGCAGATGTGGAAGGGCAGTATCGGCAGATGTGGAAGGGCAGTATCGACAGATGTGGAAGGGCAGTATCGGCAGATGTGGAAGGGCAGTATCGGCAGATGTGGAAGGGCAGTATCGGTAGATGTGGAAGGGCAGTATCGGCAGATGTGGAAGGGCAGTATCGGCAGATGCGGAAGGGCAGTATCGGCAGATGCGGAAGGGCAGTATCGGCAGATGCAGAAGGGCAGTATCGACAGATGCGGAAGGGCAGTATCGACAGATGTGGAAGGGCAGTATCGGCAGATGTGGAAGGGCAGTATCGGCAGATGTGGAAGGGCAGTATCGGCAGATGCAGTATCGGCAGATGTGGAAGGGCAGTATCGGCAGATGCGGAAGGACAGTATCGGCAGATGAGGAAGGGCAGTATCGACAGATGTGGAAGGGCAGTATCGGCAGATGCGGAAGGGCAGTATCGGCAGATGTGGAAGGGCAGTATCGGCAGATGTGGAAGGGCAGTATCGGTAGATGTTGAAGGGCAGTATCGGCATATGCTGAAGGGCAGTATGGGCAGATGTGGAAGGGCAGTATCGGCAGATGTGGAAGGGCAGTATCGGCAGATGTTGAAGGGCAGTATCGGCAGATGCAGAAGGGCAGTATCGGCAGATGCGGAAGGGCAGTATCGGCAGATGTGGAAGGGCAGTATCGGCAGATGTGGAAGGGCAGTATCGGCAGATGTGGAAGGGCAGTATCAGTAGATGTTGAAGGGCAGTATCGGCAGATGCGGAAGGGCAGTATCGGCAGATGCGGAAGGGCAGTATCGGCAGATGCAGAAGGGCAGTATCGACAGATGCGGAAGGGCAGTATCGGCAGATGTGGAAGGGCAGTATCGTCAGATGCAGAAGGGCAGTATCGACAGATGCGGAAGGGCAGTATCGGCAGATGTGGAAGGGCAGTATCGGCAGATGTGGAAGGGCAGTATCGACAGATGTGGAAGGGCAGTATCGGCAGATGTGGAAGGGCAGTATCGGCAGATGTGGAAGGGCAGTATCGGCAGATGCAGTATCGGCAGATGTGAAAGGGCAGTATCGGCAGATGCGGAAGGGCAGTATCGGTAGATGTTGAAGGGCAGTATCGGCAGATGCGGAAGGGCAGTATCGGTAGATGTTGAAGGGCAGTATCGGCAGATGCAGAAGGGCAGTATCGACAGATGTGGAAGGGCAGTATCGGCAGATGTGGAAGGGCAGTATCGGCAGATGCAGAAGGGCAGTATCGGCAGATGTGGAAGGGCAGTATCGGCAGATGTGGAAGGGCAGTATCGGCAGATGTGGAAGGGCAGTATCGGCAGATGCGGAAGGACAGTATCGGCAGATGAGGAAGGGCAGTATCGACAGATGTGGAAGGGCAGTATCGGCAGATGCTGAAGGGCAGTATCGGCAGATGCGGAAGGGCAGTATCGGCAGATGTGGAAGGGCAGTATCGGCAGATGTGGAAGGGCAGTATCGGTAGATGTTGAAGGGCAGTATCGGCAGATGCAGAAGGGCAGTATCGGCAGATGCGGAAGGGCAGTATCGGCAGATGCGGAAGGGCAGTATCGGCAGATGTGGAAGGGCAGTATCGGCAGATGCGGAAGGGCAGTATCGGCAGATGTTGAAGGGCAGTATCGGCAGATGCGGAAGGGCAGTATCGGCAGATGTGGAAGGGCAGTATCGGCAGATGTGGAAGGGCAGTATTGGTAGATGTGGAAGGGCAGTATCGGCAGATGCGGAAGGGCAGTATCGGTAGATGGGCAGATGTGGAAGGGCAGTATCGGCAGATGTGGAAGGGCAGTATCGGCAGATGCGGAAGGGCAGTATCGGTAGATGGGCAGATGTGGAAGGGCAGTATCGGCAGATGCAGAAGGGCAGTATCGGTAGATGGGCAGATGTGGAAGGGCAGTATCGGCAGATGTGGAAGGGCAGTATCGACAGATGCGGAAGGGCAGTATCGGCAGATGTGGAAGGGCAGTATCGGCAGATGTGGAAGGGCAGTAGCGGCAGATGCAGAAGGGCAGTATCGGTAGATGCGGAAGGGCAGTATCGGCAGATGCAGAAGGGCAGTATCGGCATATGTGGAAGGGCAGTATCGACAGATGGGCAGATGTTGAAGGGCAGTATCGACAGATGGGCAGATGTGGAAGGGCAGTATCGCAGATGCGAAGGGCAGTATCGGCAGATGTTGAAGGGCAGTATCGGCAGATGTGGAAGGGCAGTATCGGCAGATGCAGAAGGGCAGTATCGGCAGATGTGGAAGGGCAGTAGCGGCAGATGCAGAAGGGCAGTATCGGTAGATGTTGAAGGGCAGTATCGGCAGATGCGGAAGGGCAGTATCGGCAGATGCAGAAGGGCAGTATCGGCATATGTGGAAGGGCAGTATCGACAGATGGGCAGATGTTGAAGGGCAGTATCGACAGATGGGCAGATGTGGAAGGGCAGTATCGGCAGATGCGGAAGGGCAGTATCGGCAGATGCGGAAGGGCAGTATCGGCAGATGCGGAAGGGCAGTATCGGCAGATGTGGAAGGGCAGTATCGGTAGATGTGGAAGGGCAGTATCGACAGATGGGCAGATGTTGAAGGGCAGTATCGACAGATGGGCAGATGTGGAAGGGCAGTATCGGCAGATGCGGAAGGGCAGTATCGGCAGATGTTGAAGGGCAGTATCGGCAGATGTGGAAGGGCAGTATCGGCAGATGCAGAAGGGCAGTATCGGCAGATGCAGAAGGGCAGTATCGGCAGATGCGGAAGGGCAGTATCGGCAGATGTGGAAGGGCAGTATCGGCAGATGTGGAAGGGCAGTATCGGTAGATGTGGAAGGGCAGTATCGGCAGATGCGGAAGGGCAGTATCGGTAGATGGGCAGATGTGGAAGGGCAGTATCGGCAGATGTGGAAGGGCAGTATCGGCAGATGCAGAAGGGCAGTATCGGTAGATGGGCAGATGTGGAAGGGCAGTATCGGCAGATGCAGAAGGGCAGTATCGGTAGATGGGCAGATGTGGAAGGGCAGTATCGGCAGATGTGGAAGGGCAGTATCGACAGATGCGGAAGGGCAGTATCGGCAGATGTGGAAGGGCAGTATCGGCAGATGTGGAAGGGCAGTATCGGCAGATGCAGAAGGGCAGTATCGGTAGATGTTGAAGGGCAGTATTGGCAGATGCGGAAGGGCAGTATCGGCAGATGCAGAAGGGCAGTATCGGCATATGTGGAAGGGCAGTATCGACAGATGGGCAGATGTGGAAGGGCAGTATCGACAGATGGGCAGATGTGGAAGGGCAGTATCGGCAGATGTGGAAGGGCAGTATCGGCAGATGTGGAAGGGCAGTATCGGCAGATGCAGAAGGGCAGTATTTGCAGATGCAGAAGGGCAGTATCGGCAGATGTGGAAGGGCAGTATCGGGCAGATGTGGAAGGGCAGTATCGGCAGATGTGGAAGGGCAGTATCGGCAGATGTGGAAGGGCAGTATCGGCAGATGTGGAAGGGCAGTATCGACAGATGTGGAAGGGCAGTATCGGCAGATGTGGAAGGGCAGTATCGGCAGATGTGGAAGGGCAGTATCGGCAGATGCAGTATCGGCAGATGTGGAAGGGCAGTATCGGCAGATGCGGAAGGGCAGTATCGGCAGATGTTGAAGGACAGTATCGCAGATGCGGAAGGGCAGTTCGCAGATGTTGAAGGGCAGTATCGGCAGATGCGGAAGGGCAGTATCGGCAGATCTGCGGAAGGGCAGTATCGGCAGATGTGGAAGGGCAGTATCGGCAGATGTGGAAGGGCAGTATCGACAGATGTGGAAGGGCAGTATCGGCAGATGTGGAAGGGCAGTATCGGCAGATGTGGAAGGGCAGTATCGGCAGATGCAGTATCGGCAGATGTGGAAGGGCAGTATCGGCAGATGCGGAAGGGCAGTATCGGCAGATGTTGAAGGACAGTATCGGCAGATGCGAAGGGCAGTTTCGGCAGATGTGGAAGGGCAGTATCGGCAGATGCGGAAGGGCAGTATCGGCAGATGCGGAAGGGCAGTATCGGCAGATGCGGAAGGGCAGTATCGGCAGATGTGGAAGGGCAGTATCGGTAGATGTTGAAGGGCAGTATCGGCAGATGCGGAAGGGCAGTATCGGCAGATGCGGAAGGGCAGTATCGACAGATGCGGAAGGGCAGTATCGGCAGATGTGGAAGGGCAGTATCGGCAGATGTGGAAGGGCAGTATCGACAGATGTGGAAGGGCAGTATCGGCAGATTTGGAAGGGCAGTATCGGCAGATGTGGAAGGGCAGTATCGGCAGATGCAGTATCGGCAGATGTGGAAGGGCAGTATCGGCAGATGCGGAAGGGCAGTATCGGTAGATGTTGAAGGGCAGTATCGGCAGATGTGGAAGGGCAGTATCGGCAGATGTGGAAGGGCAGTATCAGTAGATGTTGAAGGGCAGTATCGGCAGATGCGAAGGGCAGTATCGGCAGATGCGGAAGGGCAGTATCGGCAGATGCAGAAGGGCAGTATCGACAGATGCGGAAGGGCAGTATCGGCAGATGTGGAAGGGCAGTATCGTCAGATGCAGAAGGGCAGTATCGACAGATGCGGAAGGGCAGTATCGGCAGATGTGGAAGGGCAGTATCGGCAGATGTGGAAGGGCAGTATCGACAGATGTGGAAGGGCAGTATCGGCAGATTTGGAAGGGCAGTATCGGCAGATGTGGAAGGGCAGTATCGGCAGATGCAGTATCGGCAGATGTGGAAGGGCAGTATCGGCAGATGCGGAAGGGCAGTATCGGTAGATGTTGAAGGGCAGTATCGGCAGATGCGGAAGGGCAGTATCGGTAGATGTTGAAGGGCAGTATCGGCAGATGCAGAAGGGCAGTATCGAGAGATGTGGAAGGGCAGTATCGGCAGATGTGGAAGGTCAGTATCGGCAGATGCAGAAGGGCAGTATCGGCAGATGTGGAAGGGCAGTATCGGCAGATGTGGAAGGGCAGTATCGGCAGATGTGGAAGGGCAGTATCGGCAGATGCGGAAGGACAGTATCGGCAGATGAGGAAGGGCAGTATCGACAGATGTGGAAGGGCAGTATCGGCAGATGCTGAAGGGCAGTATCGGCAGATGCGGAAGGGCAGTATCGGCAGATGTGGAAGGGCAGTATCGGCAGATGTGGAAGGGCAGTATCGGTAGATGTTGAAGGGCAGTATCGGCAGATGCAGAAGGGCAGTATCGGCAGATGCGGAAGGGCAGTATCGGCAGATGTGGAAGGGCAGTATCGGCAGATGTGGAAGGGCAGTATCGGCATATGCTGAAGGGCAGTATGGGCAGATGTGGAAGGGCAGTATCGGCAGATGTGGAAGGGCAGTATCGGCAGATGTTGAAGGGCAGTATCGGCAGATGCAGAAGGGCAGTATCGGCAGATGCGGAAGGGCAGTATCGGCAGATGTGGAAGGGCAGTATCGGCAGATGTGGAAGGGCAGTATCGGCAGATGTGGAAGGGCAGTATCAGTAGATGTTGAAGGGCAGTATCGGCAGATGCGGAAGGGCAGTATCGGCAGATGCGGAAGGGCAGTATCGGCAGATGCAGAAGGGCAGTATCGACAGATGCGGAAGGGCAGTATCGGCAGATGTGGAAGGGCAGTATCGTCAGATGCAGAAGGGCAGTATCGACAGATGCGGAAGGGCAGTATCGGCAGATGTGGAAGGGCAGTATCGGCAGATGTGGAAGGGCAGTATCGACAGATGTGGAAGGGCAGTATCGGCAGATGTGGAAGGGCAGTATCGGCAGATGTGGAAGGGCAGTATCGGCAGATGCAGTATCGGCAGATGTGGAAGGGCAGTATCGGCAGATGCGGAAGGGCAGTATCGGTAGATGTTGAAGGGCAGTATCGGCAGATGCGGAAGGGCAGTATCGGTAGATGTTGAAGGGCAGTATCGGCAGATGCAGAAGGGCAGTATCGACAGATGTGGAAGGGCAGTATCGGCAGATGCAGAAGGGCAGTATCGACAGATGTGGAAGGGCAGTATCGGCAGATGTGGAAGGGCAGTATCGGCAGATGCGGAAGGGCAGTATCGGCAGATGTGGAAGGGCAGTATCGGTAGATGCAGAAGGGCAGTATCGGCAGATGTGGAAGGGCAGTATCGGCAGATGTGGAAGGGCAGTATCGGCAGATGTGGAAGGGCAGTATCGGCAGATGTGGAAGGGCAGTATCGACAGATGTGGAAGGGCAGTATCGGCAGATGTGGAAGGGCAGTATCGGCAGATGTGGAAGGGCAGTATCGGCAGATGCAGTATCGGCAGATGTGGAAGGGCAGTATCGGCAGATGCGGAAGGGCAGTATCGGCAGATGTTGAAGGACAGTATCGGCAGATGTGGAAGGGCAGTATCGGCAGATGTGGAAGGGCAGTATCGGTAGATGTTGAAGGGCAGTATCGGCAGATGCAGAAGGGCAGTATCGGCAGATGCGGAAGGGCAGTATCGGCAGATGTGGAAGGGCAGTATCGGCAGATGCGGAAGGGCAGTATCGGCAGATGCGGAAGGGCAGTATCGACAGATGTGGAAGGGCAGTATCGGCAGATGTGGAAGGGCAGTATCGGCAGATGCAGTATCGGCAGATGTGGAAGGGCAGTATCGGCAGATGCGGAAGGGCAGTATCGACAGATGTGGAAGGGCAGTATCGGCAGATGCTGAAGGGCAGTATCGGCAGATGCGGAAGGGCAGTATCGGCAGATGTGGAAGGGCAGTATCGGCAGATGCGGAAGGGCAGTATCGGTAGATGTTGAAGGGCAGTATCGGCAGATGCAGAAGGGCAGTATCGGCAGATGCGGAAGGGCAGTATCGGCAGATGTGGAAGGGCAGTATCGGCAGATGTGGAAGGGCAGTATCGGTAGATGCGGAAGGGCAGTATCGGCAGATGTGGAAGGGCAGTATCGGCAGATGTGGAAGGGCAGTATCGGCATATGCTGAAGGGCAGTATGGGCAGATGTGGAAGGGCAGTATCGGCAGATGTGGAAGGGCAGTATCGGCAGATGTGGAAGGGCAGTATCGGTAGATGTTGAAGGGCAGTATCGGCAGATGCAGAAGGGCAGTATCGGCAGATGCGGAAGGGCAGTATCGGCAGATGTGGAAGGGCAGTATCGGCAGATGTGGAAGGGCAGTATCGGCAGATGTGGAAGGGCAGTATCAGTAGATGTTGAAGGGCAGTATCGGCAGATGCGGAAGGGCAGTATCGACAGATGCGGAAGGGCAGTATCGGCAGATGTGGAAGGGCAGTATCGTCAGATGCAGAAGGGCAGTATCGACAGATGCGGAAGGGCAGTATCGGCAGATGTGGAAGGGCAGTATCGGCAGATGTGGAAGGGCAGTATCGACAGATGTGGAAGGGCAGTATCGGCAGATGTGGAAGGGCAGTATCGGCAGATGTGGAAGGGCAGTATCGGCAGATGCAGTATCGGCAGATGTGGAAGGGCAGTATCGGCAGATGCGGAAGGGCAGTATCGGTAGATGTTGAAGGGCAGTATCGGCAGATGCGGAAGGGCAGTATCGGTAGATGTTGAAGGGCAGTATCGGCAGATGCAGAAGGGCAGTATCGACAGATGTGGAAGGGCAGTATCGGCAGATGTGGAAGGGCAGTATCGGCAGATGCAGAAGGGCAGTATCGGTAGATGTTGAAGGGCAGTATCGGCAGATGCAGAAGGGCAGTATCGGCAGATGCGGAAGGGCAGTATCGGCAGATGTGGAAGGGCAGTATCGACAGATGCGGAAGGGCAGTATCGGCAGATGTGGAAGGGCAGTATCGCCAGATGCAGAAGGGCAGTATCGACAGATGCGGAAGGGCAGTATCGGCAGATGTGGAAGGGCAGTATCGGCAGATGTGGAAGGGCAGTATCGACAGATGTGGAAGGGCAGTATCGGCAGATGTGGAAGGGCAGTATCGGCAGATGTGGAAGGGCAGTATCGGCAGATGCAGTATCGGCAGATGTGGAAGGGCAGTATCGGCAGATGCGGAAGGGCAGTATCGGTAGATGTTGAAGGGCAGTATCGGCAGATGCGGAAGGGCAGTATCGGTAGATGTTGAAGGGCAGTATCGGCAGATGCAGAAGGGCAGTATCGACAGATGTGGAAGGGCAGTATCGGCAGATGCAGAAGGGCAGTATCGACAGATGTGGAAGGGCAGTATCGGCAGATGTGGAAGGGCAGTATCGGCAGATGTGGAAGGGCAGTATCGGCAGATGTGGAAGGGCAGTATCGGTAGATGCAGAAGGGCAGTATCGGCAGATGTGGAAGGGCAGTATCGGCAGATGTGGAAGGGCAGTATCGGCAGATGTGGAAGGGCAGTATCGACAGATGTGGAAGGGCAGTATCGGCAGATGTGGAAGGGCAGTATCGGCAGATGCAGTATCGGCAGATGTGGAAGGGCAGTATCGGCAGATGCGGAAGGGCAGTATCGGCAGATGTTGAAGGACAGTATCGGCAGATGTGGAAGGGCAGTATCGGCAGATGTGGAAGGGCAGTATCGGTAGATGTTGAAGGGCAGTATCGGCAGATGCAGAAGGGCAGTATCGGCAGATGCGGAAGGGCAGTATCGGCAGATGTGGAAGGGCAGTATCGGCAGATGCGGAAGGGCAGTATCGGCAGATGCGGAAGGGCAGTATCGACAGATGTGGAAGGGCAGTATCGGCAGATGTGGAAGGGCAGTATCGGCAGATGCAGTATCGGCAGATGTGGAAGGGCAGTATCGGCAGATGCGGAAGGACAGTATCGGCAGATGAGGAAGGGCAGTATCGACAGATGTGGAAGGGCAGTATCGCAGATGCTGAAGGGCAGTATCGGCAGATGCGGAAGGGCAGTATCGGCAGATGTGGAAGGGCAGTATCGGCAGATGCGGAAGGGCAGTATCGGTAGATGTTGAAGGGCAGTATCGGCAGATGCAGAAGGGCAGTATCGGCAGATGCGGAAGGGCAGTATCGGCAGATGTGGAAGGGCAGTATCGGCAGATGTGGAAGGGCAGTATCGGTAGATGCGGAAGGGCAGTATCGGCAGATGTGGAAGGGCAGTATCGGCAGATGTGGAAGGGCAGTATCGGCATATGCTGAAGGGCAGTATGGGCAGATGTGGAAGGGCAGTATCGGCAGATGTGGAAGGGCAGTATCGGCAGATGTGGAAGGGCAGTATCGGTAGATGTTGAAGGGCAGTATCGGCAGATGCAGAAGGGCAGTATCGGCAGATGCGGAAGGGCAGTATCGGCAGATGTGGAAGGGCAGCATCGGCAGATGTGGAAGGGCAGTATCGGCAGATGTGGAAGGGGCAGTATCAGTAGATGTTGAAGGGCAGTATCGGCAGATGCGGAAGGGCAGTATCGACAGATGCGGAAGGGCAGTATCGGCAGATGTGGAAGGGCAGTATCGTCAGATGCAGAAGGGCAGTATCGACAGATGCGGAAGGGCAGTATCGGCAGATGTGGAAGGGCAGTATCGGCAGATGTGGAAGGGCAGTATCGACAGATGTGGAAGGGCAGTATCGGCAGATGTGGAAGGGCAGTATCGGCAGATGTGGAAGGGCAGTATCGGCAGATGCAGTATCGGCAGATGTGGAAGGGCAGTATCGGCAGATGCGGAAGGGCAGTATCGGTAGATGTTGAAGGGCAGTATCGGCAGATGCGGAAGGGCAGTATCGGCAGATGCGGAAGGGCAGTATCGGCAGATGCGGAAGGGCAGTATCGGCAGATGTGGAAGGGCAGTATCGGCAGATGCGGAAGGGCAGTATCGGCAGATGTTGAAGGGCAGTATCGGCAGATGTGGAAGGGCAGTATCGGCAGATGTGGAAGGGCAGTATCGGCAGATGTGGAAGGGCAGTATTGGTAGATGTGGAAGGGCAGTATCGGCAGATGCGGAAGGGCAGTATCGGTAGATGGGCAGATGTGGAAGGGCAGTATCGGCAGATGCAGAAGGGCAGTATCGGTAGATGGGCAGATGTGGAAGGGCAGTATCGGCAGATGTGGAAGGGCAGTATCGACAGATGCGGAAGGGCAGTATCGGCAGATGTGGAAGGGCAGTATCGGCAGATGTGGAAGGGCAGTAGCGGCAGATGCAGAAGGGCAGTATCGGTAGATGCGGAAGGGCAGTATCGGCAGATGCAGAAGGGCAGTATCGGCATATGTGGAAGGGCAGTATCGACAGATGGGCAGATGTTGAAGGGCAGTATCGACAGATGGGCAGATGTGGAAGGGCAGTATCGGCAGATGCGGAAGGGCAGTATCGGCAGATGTTGAAGGGCAGTATCGGCAGATGTGGAAGGGCAGTATCGGCAGATGCAGAAGGGCAGTATCGGCAGATGTGGAAGGGCAGTAGCGGCAGATGCAGAAGGGCAGTATCGGTAGATGTTGAAGGGCAGTATCGGCAGATGCGGAAGGGCAGTATCGGCAGATGCAGAAGGGCAGTATCGGCATATGTGGAAGGGCAGTATCGACAGATGGGCAGATGTTGAAGGGCAGTATCGACAGATGGGCAGATGTGGAAGGGCAGTATCGACAGATGGGCAGATGTTGAAGGGCAGTATCGACAGATGGGCAGATGTGGAAGGGCAGTATCGGCAGATGCGGAAGGGCAGTATCGGCAGATGTTGAAGGGCAGTATCGGCAGATGTGGAAGGGCAGTATCGGCAGATGCAGAAGGGCAGTATCGGCAGATGCAGAAGGGCAGTATCGGCAGATGCGGAAGGGCAGTATCGGCAGATGCGGAAGGGCAGTATCGGCAGATGTGGAAGGGCAGTATCGGTAGATGTGGAAGGGCAGTATCGGCAGATGCGGAAGGGCAGTATCGGCAGATGCGGAAGGGCAGTATCGGCAGATGCGGAAGGGCAGTATCGGCAGATGCGGAAGGGCAGTATCGGCAGATGTGGAAGGGCAGTATCGGCAGATGCGGAAGGGCAGTATCGGTAGATGTTGAAGCGCAGTATCGGCAGATGCGGAAGGGCAGTATCGGCAGATGCAGAAGGGCAGTATCGGCATATGTGGAAGGGCAGTATCGACAGATGGGCAGATGTTGAAGGGCAGTATCGACAGATGGGCAGATGTGGAAGGGCAGTATCGGCAGATGCGGAAGGGCAGTATCGGCAGATGTTGAAGGGCAGTATCGGCAGATGTGGAAGGGCAGTATCGGCAGATGCAGAAGGGCAGTATCGGCAGATGCAGAAGGGCAGTATCGGCAGATGCGGAAGGGCAGTATCGGCAGATGTGGAAGGGCAGTATCGGCAGATGTGGAAGGGCAGTATCGGTAGATGTGGAAGGGCAGTATCGGCAGATGCGGAAGGGCAGTATCGGTAGATGGGCAGATGTGGAAGGGCAGTATCGGCAGATGTGGAAGGGCAGTATCGGCAGATGCAGAAGGGCAGTATCGGTAGATGGGCAGATGTGGAAGGGCAGTATCGGCAGATGCAGAAGGGCAGTATCGGTAGATGGGCAGATGTGGAAGGGCAGTATCGGCAGATGTGGAAGGGCAGTATCGACAGATGCGGAAGGGCAGTATCGGCAGATGTGGAAGGGCAGTATCGGCAGATGTGGAAGGGCAGTATCGGCAGATGCAGAAGGGCAGTATCGGTAGATGTTGAAGGGCAGTATTGGCAGATGCGGAAGGGCAGTATCGGCAGATGCAGAAGGGCAGTATCGGCATATGTGGAAGGGCAGTATCGACAGATGGGCAGATGTGGAAGGGCAGTATCGACAGATGGGCAGATGTGGAAGGGCAGTATCGGCAGATGTGGAAGGGCAGTATCGCAGATGTGGAAGGGCAGTATCGGCAGATGCAGAAGGGCAGTATTTGCAGATGCAGAAGGGCAGTATCGGCAGATGTGGAAGGGCAGTATCGGCAGATGTGGAAGGGCAGTATCGGCAGATGTGGAAGGGCAGTATCGGCAGATGTGGAAGGGCAGTATCGGCAGATGTGGAAGGGCAGTATCGACAGATGTGGAAGGGCAGTATCGGCAGATGTGGAAGGGCAGTATCGGCAGATGTGGAAGGGCAGTATCGGCAGATGCAGTATCGGCAGATGTGGAAGGGCAGTATCGGCAGATGCGGAAGGGCAGTATCGGCAGATGTTGAAGGACAGTATCGGCAGATGCGGAAGGGCAGTTTCGGCAGATGTTGAAGGGCAGTATCGGCAGATGCGGAAGGGCAGTATCGGCAGATGCGGAAGGGCAGTATCGGCAGATGTGGAAGGGCAGTATCGGCAGATGTGGAAGGGCAGTATCGACAGATGTGGAAGGGCAGTATCGGCAGATGTGGAAGGGCAGTATCGGCAGATGTGGAAGGGCAGTATCGGCAGATGCAGTATCGGCAGATGTGGAAGGGCAGTATCGGCAGATGCGGAAGGGCAGTATCGGCAGATGTTGAAGGACAGTATCGGCAGATGCGGAAGGGCAGTTTCGGCAGATGTGGAAGGGCAGTATCGGCAGATGCGGAAGGGCAGTATCGGCAGATGCGGAAGGGCAGTATCGGCAGATGCGGAAGGGCAGTATCGGCAGATGTGGAAGGGCAGTATCGGTAGATGTTGAAGGGCAGTATCGGCAGATGCGGAAGGGCAGTATCGGCAGATGCGGAAGGGCAGTATCGGCAGATGTGGAAGGGCAGTATCGGCAGATGCGGAAGGGCAGTATCGGCAGATGCGGAAGGGCAGTATCGACAGATGTGGAAGGGCAGTATCGCAGATGTGGAAGGGCAGTATCGGCAGATGCAGTATCGGCAGATGTGGAAGGGCAGTATCGGCAGATGCGAAGGACAGTATCGGCAGATGAGGAAGGGCAGTATCGACAGATGTGGAAGGGCAGTATCGGCAGATGCTGAAGGGCAGTATCGGCAGATGCGGAAGGGCAGTATCGGCAGATGTGGAAGGGCAGTATCGGCAGATGTGGAAGGGCAGTATCGGTAGATGTTGAAGGGCAGTATCGGCAGATGCAGAAGGGCAGTATCGGCAGATGCGGAAGGGCAGTATCGGCAGATGTGGAAGGGCAGTATCGGCAGATGTGGAAGGGCAGTATCGGTAGATGCGGAAGGGCAGTATCGGCAGATGTGGAAGGGCAGTATCGGCAGATGCGGAAGGGCAGTATCGGCATATGCTGAAGGGCAGTATGGGCAGATGTGGAAGGGCAGTATCGGCAGATGTGGAAGGGCAGTATCGGCAGATGTGGAAGGGCAGTATCGGTAGATGTTGAAGGGCAGTATCGGCAGATGCAGAAGGGCAGTATCGGCAGATGCGGAAGGGCAGTATCGGCAGATGTGGAAGGGCAGTATCGGCAGATGTGGAAGGGCAGTATCAGTAGATGTTGAAGGGCAGTATCGGCAGATGCGGAAGGGCAGTATCGGCAGATGCGGAAGGGCAGTATCGGCAGATGCAGAAGGGCAGTATCGACAGATGCGGAAGGGCAGTATCGGCAGATGTGGAAGGGCAGTATCGTCAGATGCAGAAGGGCAGTATCGACAGATGCGGAAGGGCAGTATCGGCAGATGTGGAAGGGCAGTATCGGCAGATGTGGAAGGGCAGTATCGACAGATGTGGAAGGGCAGTATCGGCAGATTTGGAAGGGCAGTATCGGCAGATGTGGAAGGGCAGTATCGGCAGATGCAGTATTGGCAGATGTGGAAGGGCAGTATCGGCAGATGCGGAAGGGCAGTATCGGTAGATGTTGAAGGGCAGTATCGGCAGATGTGGAAGGGCAGTATCGGCAGATGTGGAAGGGCAGTATCAGTAGATGTTGAAGGGCAGTATCGGCAGATGCGGAAGGGCAGTATCGGCAGATGCGGAAGGGCAGTATCGGCAGATGCAGAAGGGCAGTATCGACAGATGCGGAAGGGCAGTATCGGCAGATGTGGAAGGGCAGTATCGTCAGATGCAGAAGGGCAGTATCGACAGATGCGGAAGGGCAGTATCGGCAGATGTGGAAGGGCAGTATCGGCAGATGTGGAAGGGCAGTATCGACAGATGTGGAAGGGCAGTATCGGCAGATTTGGAAGGGCAGTATCGGCAGATGTGGAAGGGCAGTATCGGCAGATGCAGTATCGGCAGATGTGGAAGGGCAGTATCGGCAGATGCGGAAGGGCAGTATCGGTAGATGTTGAAGGGCAGTATCGGCAGATGCGGAAGGGCAGTATCGGTAGATGTTGAAGGGCAGTATCGGCAGATGCAGAAGGGCAGTATCGAGAGATGTGGAAGGGCAGTATCGGCAGATGTGGAAGGGCAGTATCGGCAGATGCAGAAGGGCAGTATCGGCAGATGTGGAAGGGCAGTATCGGCAGATGTGGAAGGGCAGTATCGGCAGATGTGGAAGGGCAGTATCGGCAGATGCGGAAGGACAGTATCGGCAGATGAGGAAGGGCAGTATCGACAGATGTGGAAGGGCAGTATCGGCAGATGCTGAAGGGCAATCGGCAGATGCGGAAGGGCAGTATCGGCAGATGTGGAAGGGCAGTATCGGCAGATGTGGAAGGGCAGTATCGGTAGATGTTGAAGGGCAGTATCGGCAGATGCAGAAGGCAGTATCGGCAGATGCGGAAGGGCAGTATCGGCAGATGTGGAAGGGCAGTATCGGCAGATGTGGAAGGGCAGTATCGGCATATGCTGAAGGGCAGTATGGGCAGATGTGGAAGGGCAGTATCGGCAGATGTGGAAGGGCAGTATCGGCAGATGTGGAAGGGCAGTATCGGTAGATGTTGAAGGGCAGTATCGGCAGATGCAGAAGGGCAGTATCGGCAGATGCGAAGGGCAGTATCGGCAGATGTGGAAGGGCAGTATCGGCAGATGTGGAAGGGCAGTATCGGCAGATGTGGAAGGGCAGTATCAGTAGATGTTGAAGGGCAGTATCGGCAGATGCGGAAGGGCAGTATCGGCAGATGCGGAAGAAGCAGTATCGGCAGATGCAGAAGGGCAGTATCGACAGATGCGGAAGGGCAGTATCGGCAGATGCGGAAGGGCAGTATCGTCAGATGCAGAAGGGCAGTATCGACAGATGCGGAAGGGCAGTATCGGCAGATGTGGAAGGGCAGTATCGGCAGATGTGGAAGGGCAGTATCGACAGATGTGGAAGGGCAGTATCGGCAGATGTGGAAGGGCAGTATCGGCAGATGTGGAAGGGCAGCATCGGCAGATGCAGTATCGGCAGATGTGGAAGGGCAGTATCGGCAGATGCGGAAGGGCAGTATCGGTAGATGTTGAAGGGCAGTATCGGCAGATGCGGAAGGGCAGTATCGGTAGATGTTGAAGGGCAGTATCGGCAGATGCAGAAGGGCAGTATCGACAGATGTGGAAGGGCAGTATCGGCAGATGCAGAAGGGCAGTATCGACAGATGTGGAAGGGCAGTATCGGCAGATGTGGAAGGGCAGTATCGGCAGATGCGGAAGGGCAGTATCGGCAGATGTGGAAGGGCAGTATCGGCAGATGCGGAAGGGCAGTATCGGCAGATGTGGAAGGGCAGTATCGGTAGATGCAGAAGGGCAGTATCGGCAGATGTGGAAGGGCAGTATCGGCAGATGTGGAAGGGCAGTATCGGCAGATGTGGAAGGGCAGTATCGGCAGATGTGGAAGGGCAGTATCGACAGATGTGGAAGGGCAGTATCGGCAGATGTGGAAGGGCAGTATCGGCAGATGTGGAAGGGCAGTATCGGCAGATGCAGTATCGGCAGATGTGGAAGGGCAGTATCGGCAGATGCGGAAGGGCAGTATCGGCAGATGTTGAAGGACAGTATCGGCAGATGTGGAAGGGCAGTATCGGCAGATGTGGAAGGGCAGTATCGGTAGATGTTGAAGGGCAGTATCGGCAGATGCAGAAGGGCAGTATCGGCAGATGCGGAAGGGCAGTATCGGCAGATGTGGAAGGGCAGTATCGGCAGATGCGGAAGGGCAGTATCGGCAGATGCGGAAGGGCAGTATCGACAGATGTGGAAGGGCAGTATCGGCAGATGTGGAAGGGCAGTATCGGCAGATGCAGTATCGGCAGATGTGGAAGGGCAGTATCGGCAGATGCGGAAGGACAGTATCGGCAGATGAGGAAGGGCAGTATCGACAGATGTGGAAGGGCAGTATCGGCAGATGCTGAAGGGCAGTATCGGCAGATGCGGAAGGGCAGTATCGGCAGATGTGGAAGGGCAGTATCGGCAGATGCGGAAGGGCAGTATCGGTAGATGTGGAAGGGCAGTATCGGCAGATGCGGAAGGGCAGTATCGGTAGATGCAGAAGGGCAGTATCGGCAGATGTGGAAGGGCAGTATCGGCAGATGTGGAAGGGCAGTATCGGCAGATGTGGAAGGGCAGTATCGGCAGATGTGGAAGGGCAGTATCGACAGATGTGGAAGGGCAGTATCGGCAGATGTGGAAGGGCAGTATCGGCAGATGTGGAAGGGCAGTATCGGCAGATGCAGTATCGGCAGATGTGGAAGGGCAGTATCGGCAGATGCGGAAGGGCAGTATCGGCAGATGTTGAAGGACAGTATCGGCAGATGTGGAAGGGCAGTATCGGCAGATGTGGAAGGGCAGTATCGGTAGATGTTGAAGGGCAGTATCGGCAGATGCAGAAGGGCAGTATCGGCAGATGCGGAAGGGCAGTATCGGCAGATGTGGAAGGGCAGTATCGGCAGATGCGGAAGGGCAGTATCGGCAGATGCGGAAGGGCAGTATCGACAGATGTGGAAGGGCAGTATCGGCAGATGTGGAAGGGCAGTATCGGCAGATGCAGTATCGGCAGATGTGGAAGGGCAGTATCGGCAGATGTGGAAGGGCAGTATCGACAGATGTGGAAGGGCAGTATCGGCAGATGCTGAAGGGCAGTATCGGCAGATGCGGAAGGGCAGTATCGGCAGATGCGGAAGGGCAGTATCGGCAGATGCGGAAGGGCAGTATCGGTAGATGTTGAAGGGCAGTATCGGCAGATGCAGAAGGGCAGTATCGGCAGATGCGAAGGGCAGCATCGGCAGATGTGGAAGGGCAGTATCGGCAGATGTGGAAGGGCAGTATCGGTAGATGCGGAAGGGCAGTATCGGCAGATGTGGAAGGGCAGTATCGGCAGATGTGGAAGGGCAGTATCGGCATATGCTGAAGGGCAGTATGGGCAGATGTGGAAGGGCAGTATCGGCAGATGTGGAAGGGCAGTATCGGCAGATGTGGAAGGGCAGTATCGGTAGATGTTGAAGGGCAGTATCGGCAGATGCAGAAGGGCAGTATCGGCAGATGCGGAAGGGCAGTATCGGCAGATGTGGAAGGGCAGTATCGGCAGATGTGGAAGGGCAGTATCGGCAGATGTGGAAGGGCAGTATCAGTAGATGTTGAAGGGCAGTATCGGCAGATGCGGAAGGGCAGTATCGACAGATGCGGAAGGGCAGTATCGGCAGATGTGGAAGGGCAGTATCGGCAGATGTGGAAGGGCAGTATCGACAGATGTGGAAGGGCAGTATCGGCAGATGTGGAAGGGCAGTATCGGCAGATGTGGAAGGGCAGTATCGGCAGATGCAGTATCGGCAGATGTGGAAGGGCAGTATCGGCAGATGCGGAAGGGCAGTATCGGTAGATGTTGAAGGGCAGTATCGGCAGATGCGGAAGGGCAGTATCGGTAGATGTTGAAGGGCAGTATCGGCAGATGCAGAAGGGCAGTATCGACAGATGTGGAAGGGCAGTATCGGCAGATGTGGAAGGGCAGTATCGGCAGATGCAGAAGGGCAGTATCGGTAGATGTTGAAGGGCAGTATCGGCAGATGCAGAAGGGCAGTATCGGCAGATGCGGAAGGGCAGTATCGGCAGATGTGGAAGGGCAGTATCGACAGATGCGGAAGGGCAGTATCGGCAGATGTGGAAGGGCAGTATCGTCAGATGCAGAAGGGCAGTATCGACAGATGCGGAAGGGCAGTATCGGCAGATGTGGAAGGGCAGTATCGGCAGATGTGGAAGGGCAGTATCGACAGATGTGGAAGGGCAGTATCGGCAGATGTGGAAGGGCAGTATCGGCAGATGTGGAAGGGCAGTATCGGCAGATGCAGTATCGGCAGATGTGGAAGGGCAGTATCGGCAGATGCGGAAGGGCAGTATCGGTAGATGTTGAAGGGCAGTATCGGCAGATGCGGAAGGGCAGTATCGGTAGATGTTGAAGGGCAGTATCGGCAGATGCAGAAGGGCAGTATCGACAGATGTGGAAGGGCAGTATCGGCAGATGCAGAAGGGCAGTATCGACAGATGTGGAAGGGCAGTATCGGCAGATGTGGAAGGGCAGTATCGGCAGATGTGGAAGGGCAGTATCGGCAGATGTGGAAGGGCAGTATCGGTAGATGCAGAAGGGCAGTATCGGCAGATGTGGAAGGGCAGTATCGGCAGATGTGGAAGGGCAGTATCGGCAGATGTGGAAGGGCAGTATCGGCAGATGTGGAAGGGCAGTATCGACAGATGTGGAAGGGCAGTATCGGCAGATGTGGAAGGGCAGTATCGGCAGATGTGGAAGGGCAGTATCGGCAGATGCAGTATCGGCAGATGTGGAAGGGCAGTATCGGCAGATGCGGAAGGGCAGTATCGGCAGATGTTGAAGGACAGTATCGGCAGATGTGGAAGGGCAGTATCGGCAGATGTGGAAGGGCAGTATCGGTAGATGTTGAAGGGCAGTATCGGCAGATGCAGAAGGGCAGTATCGGCAGATGCGGAAGGGCAGTATCGGCAGATGTGGAAGGGCAGTATCGGCAGATGCGGAAGGGCAGTATCGGCAGATGCGGAAGGGCAGTATCGACAGATGTGGAAGGGCAGTATCGGCAGATGTGGAAGGGCAGTATCGGCAGATGCAGTATCGGCAGATGTGGAAGGGCAGTATCGGCAGATGCGGAAGGACAGTATCGGCAGATGAGGAAGGGCAGTATCGACAGATGTGGAAGGGCAGTATCGGCAGATGCTGAAGGGCAGTATCGGCAGATGCGGAAGGGCAGTATCGGCAGATGTGGAAGGGCAGTATCGGCAGATGCGGAAGGGCAGTATCGGTAGATGTTGAAGGGCAGTATCGGCAGATGCAGAAGGGCAGTATCGGCAGATGCGGAAGGGCAGTATCGGCAGATGTGGAAGGGCAGTATCGGCAGATGTGGAAGGGCAGTATCGGTAGATGCGGAAGGGCAGTATCGGCAGATGTGGAAGGGCAGTATCGGCAGATGTGGAAGGGCAGTATCGGCATATGCTGAAGGGCAGTATGGGCAGATGTGGAAGGGCAGTATCGGCAGATGTGGAAGGGCAGTATCGGCAGATGTGGAAGGGCAGTATCGGTAGATGTTGAAGGGCAGTATCGGCAGATGCAGAAGGGCAGTATCGGCAGATGCGGAAGGGCAGTATCGGCAGATGTGGAAGGGCAGTATCGGCAGATGTGGAAGGGCAGTATCGGCAGATGTGGAAGGGCAGTATCAGTAGATGTTGAAGGGCAGTATCGGCAGATGCGGAAGGGCAGTATCGACAGATGCGGAAGGGCAGTATCGGCAGATGTGGAAGGGCAGTATCGTCAGATGCAGAAGGGCAGTATCGACAGATGCGGAAGGGCAGTATCGGCAGATGTGGAAGGGCAGTATCGGCAGATGTGGAAGGGCAGTATCGACAGATGTGGAAGGGCAGTATCGGCAGATGTGGAAGGGCAGTATCGGCAGATGTGGAAGGGCAGTATCGGCAGATGCAGTATCGGCAGATGTGGAAGGGCAGTATCGGCAGATGCGGAAGGGCAGTATCGGTAGATGTTGAAGGGCAGTATCGGCAGATGCGGAAGGGCAGTATCGGTAGATGTTGAAGGGCAGTATCGGCAGATGCAGAAGGGCAGTATCGACAGATGCGGAAGGGCAGTATCGGCAGATGTGGAAGGGCAGTATCGTCAGATGCAGAAGGGCAGTATCGACAGATGCGGAAGGGCAGTATCGGCAGATGTGGAAGGGCAGTATCGGCAGATGTGGAAGGGCAGTATCGACAGATGTGGAAGGGCAGTATCGGCAGATGTGGAAGGGCAGTATCGGCAGATGTGGAAGGGCAGTATCGGCAGATGCAGTATCGGCAGATGTGGAAGGGCAGTATCGGCAGATGCGGAAGGGCAGTATCGGTAGATGTTGAAGGGCAGTATCGGCAGATGCGGAAGGGCAGTATCGGTAGATGTTGAAGGGCAGTATCGGCAGATGCAGAAGGGCAGTATCGACAGATGTGGAAGGGCAGTATCGGCAGATGTGGAAGGGCAGTATCGGCAGATGCAGAAGGGCAGTATCGGCAGATGTGGAAGGGCAGTATCGGCAGATGTGGAAGGGCAGTATCGGCAGATGTGGAAGGGCAGTATCGGTAGATGCAGAAGGGCAGTATCGGCAGATGTGGAAGGGCAGTATCGGCAGATGTGGAAGGGCAGTATCGGCAGATGTGGAAGGGCAGTATCGGCAGATGTGGAAGGGCAGTATCGACAGATGTGGAAGGGCAGTATCGGCAGATGTGGAAGGGCAGTATCGGCAGATGTGGAAGGGCAGTATCGGCAGATGCAGTATCGGCAGATGTGGAAGGGCAGTATCGGCAGATGCGGAAGGGCAGTATCGGCAGATGTTGAAGGACAGTATCGGCAGATGTGGAAGGGCAGTATCGGCAGATGTGGAAGGGCAGTATCGGTAGATGTTGAAGGGCAGTATCGGCAGATGCAGAAGGGCAGTATCGGCAGATGCGGAAGGGCAGTATCGGCAGATGTGGAAGGGCAGTATCGGCAGATGCGGAAGGGCAGTATCGGCAGATGCGGAAGGGCAGTATCGACAGATGTGGAAGGGCAGTATCGGCAGATGTGGAAGGGCAGTATCGGCAGATGCAGTATCGGCAGATGTGGAAGGGCAGTATCGGCAGATGCGGAAGGACAGTATCGGCAGATGAGGAAGGGCAGTATCGACAGATGTGGAAGGGCAGTATCGGCAGATGCTGAAGGGCAGTATCGGCAGATGCGGAAGGGCAGTATCGGCAGATGTGGAAGGGCAGTATCGGCAGATGTGGAAGGGCAGTATCGGTAGATGTTGAAGGGCAGTATCGGCAGATGCAGAAGGGCAGCATCGGCAGATGCGGAAGGGCAGTATCGGCAGATGTGGAAGGGCAGTATCGGCAGATGTGGAAGGGCAGTATCGGTAGATGCGGAAGGGCAGTATCGGCAGATGTGGAAGGGCAGTATCGGCAGATGTGGAAGGGCAGTTTCGGCATATGCTGAAGGGCAGTATGGGCAGATGTGGAAGGGCAGTATCGGCAGATGTGGAAGGGCAGTATCGGCAGATGTGGAAGGGCAGTATCGGTAGATGTTGAAGGGCAGTATCGGCAGATGCAGAAGGGTAGTATCGGCAGATGCGGAAGGGCAGTATCGGCAGATGTGGAAGGGCAGTATCGGCAGATGTGGAAGGGCAGTATCGGCAGATGTGGAAGGGCAGTATCAGTAGATGTTGAAGGGCAGTATCGGCAGATGCGGAAGGGCAGTATCGGCAGATGCGGAAGGGCAGTATCGGCAGATGCAGAAGGGCAGTATCGACAGATGCGGAAGGGCAGTATCGGCAGATGTGGAAGGGCAGTATCGGCAGATGCAGAAGGGCAGTATCGACAGATGCGGAAGGGCAGTATCGGCAGATGTGGAAGGGCAGTATCGGCAGATGTGGAAGGGCAGTATCGACAGATGTGGAAGGGCAGTATCGGCAGATGTGGAAGGGCAGTATCGGCAGATGTGGAAGGGCAGTATCGGCAGATGCAGTATCGGCAGATGTGGAAGGGCAGTATCGGTAGATGTTGAAGGGCAGTATCGGCAGATGCAGAAGGGCAGTATCGACAGATGCAGAAGGGCAGTATCGACAGATGTGGAAGGGCAGTATCGGCAGATGTGGAAGGGCAGTATCGGCAGATGTGGAAGGGCAGTATCGGCAGATGTGGAAGGGCAGTATCGGCAGATGTGGAAGGGCAGTATCGGTAGATGTGGAAGGGCAGTATCGGCAGATGTTGAAGGGCAGTATCGGCAGATGTGGAAGGGCAGTATCGGCAGATGTGGAAGGGCAGTATCGGCAGATGCGGAAGGGCAGTATCGGTAGATGTTGAAGGGCAGTATCGGCAGATGCAGAAGGGCAGTATCGACAGATGTGGAAGGGCAGTATCGGCAGATGTGGAAGGGCAGTATCGGCAGATGTGGAAGGGCAGTATCGGCAGATGCAGAAGGGCAGTATCGACAGATGTGGAAGGGCAGTATCGGCAGATGTGGAAGGGCAGTATCGGCAGATGCAGAAGGGCAGTATCGGCAGATGTGGAAGGGCAGTATCGGCAGATGTGGAAGGGCAGTATCGGCAGATGTGGAAGGGCAGTATCGGTAGATGTTGAAGGGCAGTATCGGCAGATGCAGAAGGGCAGTATCGACAGATGTGGAAGGGCAGTATCGGCAGATGTGGAAGGGCAGTATCGGCAGATGTGGAAGGGCAGTATCGGCAGATGTGGAAGGGCAGTATCGGCAGATGTGGAAGGGCAGTATCGGCAGATGTTGAAGGGCAGTATCGGCAGATGTGGAAGGGCAGTATCGGCAGATGTGGAAGGGCAGTATCGGCAGATGCGGAAGGGCAGTATCGGTAGATGTTGAAGGGCAGTATCGGCAGATGCAGAAGGGCAGTATCGACAGATGTGGAAGGGCAGTATTGGCAGATGTGGAAGGGCAGTATCGGCAGATGTGGAAGGGCAGTATCGGCAGATGCAGAAGGGCAGTATCGGCAGATGTGGAAGGGCAGTATCGGCAGATGCGGAAGGGCAGTATCGGTAGATGGGCAGATGCGGAAGGGCAGTATCGGTAGATGGGCAGATGCGGAAGGGCAGTATCGGTAGATGGGCAGATGCGGAAGGGCAGTATCGGCAGATGCGGAAGGGCAGTATCGGCAGATGCAGAAGGGCAGTATCGGCAGATGTTGAAGGGCAGTATCGGCAGATCTCTAGCTTAAACAGAAAGATGTTGATGGAGACAGGTCGAGAGAAAATGTATAGTAATCAATGTGACAGACATTGACACATTCAACACTGCCTTTGCAAACTCTTGCCTGAATCTAGCTGATCTAGGGTGTAATCATCAATCCAACAGTTGCAAACTGATTCTATTGGACAAATTCAGTTGTTTTGTTTAGTTTGCTTCCGTTTCAAAAACATTTTTCCAACAGTATTGGCGGGATGAAGAAAACCCTAATCACTGCAAACACAGTTCATTTTCATAGCAGCCACATACAAACAGTATGGTCATTAGCTTGCTGTATAAATCCTTCTCACATCTATGCTCTCTCCTCCTCTCACCTTTTCCCTTCGCTTGTGGACTTCAGTGCACGATACAACAGCTGTCTGTGGACAAGCTAAAAAAAACTTGACGTGCCAAACCTTGATACATTAACCGCTATACACCGCCTACATCGTTGTCGCCATATGAGCTAACGTCATAGTCAACACAGCTAGCGTTTAAAACGAATGCCTCAATTAACCCTCTACAATCATGCAGTACAGAGTACAGCAAGCAGTTTAGAAGTTACACCGTGGGGGGGGGGCAGTGGCAATAAATGAATAAAAACCTAAAGCTAACCTGGACTTGGAAGAGTTCTAGTGTTGGATAGCCATAGCCAGCTAGCTAACACAGCATCCCTCTCTGTTAGAGCTGGGTGTTTGAGTATGCTAACCTAGCAAGCTGCATTCGCTAGCTAGGTAAGTGAGCTATAACATACCTGATTCAACTCATTGAGGGCCTGATGATTACTTGACAAGTTGAATCAGGCGCGCTTTTCCGGAGCTACAATAAAAATGTGTACAGTTGAGGGTATATTAGGATCAGAGTTAGGAACCACTGATATTGAGCAATGTACTGTCTATCTATGGGAACAATTGCAACCTTTTTGAAAGCAACATTACTCAAATTATTTAAATAAATGATAATGAACATCATAATACCTGTAATGCTCGTCTCCTGCAGCCTAATTGTCATCTCCTTATTTTCATACATTACCTAAATTACAAGGGTTGGATTTGCAATAAACAATTTAATATGTCAGAATCAGCCAGCCTGCAGGGGGAATACGAAACAAGAAACCAAGTAAATTTGTGAAATCTAAATGAGGTGACCATTGCAGGCTAATGCGGTGCGGACATGGCAACATTTTAGTTAATATATATGTTTTCAATAAGTGAATAGAAATTTTAACTGTTGGATATCCTAACATTGGCTGGATTCCAATAGGAATTACAATTCACTTTGCAAGCCAGCATAATATGACTTGCAGGTAGGTTTGCAAAATTCTGGGGATTTTTACACATTTCCCAGGATTTCTGGGAATTTGGGGAAAGGAATTGGAATTTTGCAACACTACATGCAGGCCTGATGGATTTCTGGGAATGTTGGTAAAGTAACTAGAACAATGAGTTTCAGGCCACTGTATAAGTGTCATGTTTGT
>NW_025748093.1:35000-37500 GCF_021184085.1 Oncorhynchus gorbuscha | reverse complement strand
GTCAGTCTCATCTCTAGTTCAGTCAGTCATCTCTCTAGTTCATATATAGATCTATATTAAACCCAGTCAGTCATCTCTAGTTCATATATAGATCTATATTAAACCCAGTCAGTCTCATCTCTAGTTCATATATAGATCTATATTAAACCCAGTCTCATCTCTAGTTCATATATAGATCTATATTAAACCAGTCAGTCTCATCTCTAGTTCATATATAGATCTATATTAAACCCAGTCTCATCTCTAGTTCATATATAGATCTATATTAAACCAGTCAGTCTCATCTCTAGTTCATATATAGATCTATATTAAACCCAGTCAGTCTCATCTCTAGTTCATATATAGATCTATATTAAACCCAGTCACATCTCTAGTTCATATATAGATCTATATTAAAATCAGTCTCATCTCTAGTTCTCATCTGTAGTTCATATATAGATCTATATTAAACCAGTCAGTCTCATCTCTAGTTCATATATAGATCTATATTAAAGTCTCCTGTAGTTCAGTCACATCTCTAGTTCATATATAGATCTATATTAAACCCAGTCTCATCTGTAGTTCATATATAGATCTATATTAAACATCTCAGTTCATATATAGTAAGCAATCTCATCTCTAGTTCATATATAGATCTATATTAAAGTCCATCTGTAGTCATATATAGATCTATATTCAGTCATCTCTAGTTCTGTAGTTATATAGATCTATATTAAACCCAGTCTCATCTCTAGTTCATATATAGATCTATATTAAACCCAGTCAGTCTCATCTGTAGTTCATATATAGATCTATATTAAACCCAGTCACATCTCTAGTTCATATATAGATCTATATTAAACCCAGTCTCATCTCTAGTTCATATATAGATCTATATTAAACCCAGTCAGTCATCTCTAGTTCATATATAGATCTATATTAAACCCAGTCAGTCTCATCTCTAGTTCATATATAGATCTATATTAAACCCAGATCAGTCTCATCTCTAGTTCATATATAGATCTATATTAAACCCAGTCAGTCTCATCTCTAGTTCATATATAGATCTATATTAAACCCAGTCAGTCTCATCTCTAGTTCATATATAGATCTATATTAAACCCAGTCAGTCTCATCTCTAGTTCATATATAGATCTATATTAAACCCAGTCAGTCTCATCTCTAGTTCATATATAGATCTATATTAAACTCTCAGTCACATCTCTAGTTCATATATAGATCTATATTAAACCCAGTCAGTCTCATCTCTAGTTCATATATAGATCTATATTAAACCCAGTCAGTCTCATCTCTAGTTCATATATAGATCTATATTAAACCCAGTCAGTCTCATCTGTAGTTCATATATAGATCTATATTAAACCCAGTCAGTCTCATCTCTAGTTCATATATAGATCTATATTAAACCCAGTCAGTCTCATCTCTAGTTCATATATAGATCTATATTAAACCCAGTCAGTCTCATCTGTAGTTCATATATAGATCTATATTAAACCCAGTCTCATCTCTAGTTCATATATAGATCTATATTAAACCCAGTCAGTCTCATCTCTAGTTCATATATAGATCTATATTAAACCCAGTCTCATCTCTAGTTCATATATAGATCTATATTAAACCCAGTCTCATCTCTAGTTCATATATAGATCTATATTAAACCAGTCAGTCTCATCTCTAGTTCATATATAGATCTATATTAAACCCAGTCAGTCTCATCTCTAGTTCATATATAGATCTATATTAAACCCAGTCTCATCTCTAGTTCATATATAGATCTATATTAAACCCAGTCAGTCTCATCTCTAGTTCATATATAGATCTATATTAAACCCAGTCTCATCTGTAGTTCATATATAGATCTATATTAAACCCAGTCTCATCTCTAGTTCATATATAGATCTATATTAAACCCAGTCTCATCTCTAGTTCATATATAGATCTATATTAAACCCAGTCTCATCTCTAGTTCATATATAGATCTATATTAAACCCAGTCAGTCTCATCTGTAGTTCATATATAGATCTATATTAAACCCAGTCAGTCTCATCTCTAGTTCATATATAGATCTATATTAAACCCAGTCTCATCTCTAGTTCATATATAGATCTATATTAAACCCAGTCAGTCTCATCTCTAGTTCATATATAGATCTATATTAAACCCAGTCTCATCTCTAGTTCATATATAGATCTATATTAAACCCAGTCAGTCTCATCTGTAGTTCATATATAGATCTATATTAAACCCAGTCTCATCTCTAGTTCATATATAGATCTATATTAAACCAGTCAGTCTCATCTCTAGTTCATATATAGATCTATATTAAACCCAGTCTCATCTCTAGTTCATATATAGATCTATATTAAACCCAGTCTCATCTCTAGTTCATATATAGATCTATATTAAACCCAGTCTCATCTGTAGTTCATATATAGATCTATATTAAACCCAGTCTCATCTCTAGTTCATATATAGATCTATATTAAACCCAGTCTCATC
>NW_025748093.1:12500-27500 GCF_021184085.1 Oncorhynchus gorbuscha | reverse complement strand
CCCTGTCTACCCCAACAAGATGTCCCCTGTCTACCCCCCAACACAATGTCCCCTGTCTACCCCAACAAGATGTCCTCTGTCTACCCCAACAAGATGTCCTCTGTCTACCCCAACAAGATGTCCTCTGTCTACCCCAACAAGATGTCCTCTGTCTACCCCAACAAGATGTCCTCTGTCTACCCCAACAAGATGTTCCCTGTCTACCCCCGGGGACACACTCAGCACTCAGCAACATGTGCCGTCCTGGTAGCAGTCAGGAGGAGACAGCTGTCTTCATGAATGATGTTTAATAAAGTGTCAGGTCACACAGTCTTTGTGTGTGTGTGTGTGTGTGTGTGTGTGTGTGTGTGTGTGTGTGTGTGTGTGTGTGTGTGTGTGTGTGTGTGTGTGTGTGTGTGTGTGTGTGTGTGTGTGTGTGTGTGTGTGTGTGTGTGTGTGTGTGTGTGTGTGTGTGTGTGTATATGTACATGAATGGTTGTGTGCCCAATGCTCTGTGCATTTGGGTGCTTTCTTGTTTCTCTGTGTGTGTGTGTGTGTGTGTGTGTGTGTGTGTGTGTGTGTGTGTGTGTGTGTGTGTGTGTGTGTGTGTGTGTGTGTGTGTGTGTGTGTGTGTGTGTGTGTGTGTGTGCGTTTCTTTGAGAGCTATATTTAACCAGGCATCACAGCGTGAGTTAGAGTTTCTCTCCAAGTAGGTCACAATAGATGATCTGAAACTGAAACAGGGATTAGACACAATACAACTACACAACACAACTACACAATACAACTACACAATACAACTACAGAACACAACTACAGAACACAACTACACAATACAACTACACAACACAACTACAGAACACAACTACAGAACACAACTACACAATACAACTACAGAACACAACTACACAATACAACTACACAATACAACTACACAATACAACTACACAACACAACTACAGAACACAACTACAGAACACAACTACACAACACAACTACACAATACAACTACACAACACAACTACACAATACAACTACACAATACAACTACACAACACAACTACACACCATAGCTACACAATACAACTACACAATACAACTACAGAACACAACTACAGAACACAACTACACAAAACAACTACACAATACAACTACACAAAAACACTACAGTACACAACCACACAACAACTACACAACACAACTACACAAAACAACTACACAATACAACTACAGAAAACAACTACACAAAAACACTACAGTACACAACCACACAACAACTACACAATACAACTACACAACACAACTACACATTACAACTACACAATACAACTACACATCACAGCTACACAATACAACTACACAATACTACAGAAAACAACTACTACATAAAACAACTACACAAAAACACTACAGTACACAACCACACAACAACTACACAACACAACTACACAACACAACTACACAATACAACTACACAATACAACTACACATCACAGCTACACAATACAACTACACAATACAACTACACAACACAACTACACAATACAACTACAGAACACAACTACACAATACAACTACACATCACAACTACACAACTACACTACACAACTACTACACAACACAACATCTACACAACACAACTACACAACTACACATCACAACTAAACATCACAACTACACAACACAACTACACAACACAACCACACAACAACTACACAACACAACTACACAATACAACTACACAATACAACTACACATCACAGCTACACAATACAACTACACAATACAACTACACATCACAGCTACACAATACAACTACACAATACAACTACACAACACAACCACACAACAACTACACAACACAACTACACAACACAACTACACAATACAACTACACATCACAGCTACACAATACAACTACACAATACTACAGACAGACCCTGTCACCATCAGTGATCCTAGTTGATGTGATTAGATGATCATTAACCCCCCCCACCCCCTGATGTGATCCTAATTGATGTGATTAGATGATCATTAACCCCCAACCCCTGATGTGATCCTAATTGATGTGATTAGATGATCATTAACCCCCACCCCCTGATGTGATCCTAATTGATGTGATTAGATGATCATTAACCCCCCCCCACCCCCTGATGTGATCCTAATTGATGTGATTAGATGATCATTAACCCCCACCCCCTGATGTGATCCTAATTGATGTGATTAGATGATCATTAACCCCCCCCACCCTCCCCCCACCCCATGATGTGATCCTAATTGATGTGATTAGATGATCATTAACCCCCCCCTGATGTGATTAGATGATCATTAACCCCCACCCCTGATGTGATCCTAATTGATGTGATTAGATGATCATTAACCCCCACCCCCTGATGTGATCCTAATTGATGTGATTAGATGATCATTAACCCCCCCCCACCCCCCACCCCACCCCTTATGTGATCCTAATTGATGTGATTAGATGATCATTAACCCCCACCCCTGATGTGATCCTAATTGATGTGATTAGATGATCATTAACCCCCCTGATGTGATTAGATGATCATTAACCCCCACCCCTGATGTGATCCTAATTGATGTGATTAGATGATCATTAACCCCCACCCCTGATGTGATCCTAATTGATGTGATTAGATGATCATTAACCCCCCCCACCCCCTTATGTGATCCTAATTTATGTGATTAGATGATCATTAACCCCCACCCCTGATGTGATTAGATGATCATTAACCCCCACCCCTGATGTGATCCTAATTGATGTAATTAGATTATCATTAACCCCCCACCCCTGATGTGATCCTAATAGATGTGATTAGATGATCATTAACCCCCACCCCCACCCCTAATGTGATCCTAATTGATGTGATTAGATGATCATTAACCCCCCCCCCCCACCCCCTTATGTGATCCTAATTGATGTGATTAGATGATCATTAATCCCCCCCCCCCGATGTGATCCTAATTGATGTGATTAGATGATCATTAACCCCCCCCCCCCACCCCTGATGTGATCCTAATTGATGTGATTAGATGATCATTAACCCCCACCCCTGATGTGATCCTAGTTGATGTGATTAGATGATCATTAACCCCCCCACCCCTGATGTGATCCTAATAGATGTGATTAGATGATCATTAACCCCCCCACCCCCTGATGTGATCCTAGTTGATGTGATTAGATGATCATTAACGCCCCCCAACCCCCTTATGTGATCCTAATTGATGTGATTAGATGATCATTAACCCCCACGCCCCCACCCCCGTGATGTGATCCTAGTTGATGTGATTAGATGATCATTAACCCCCCCCACCCCCTGATGTGATCCTAGTTGATGTGATTAGATGATCATTAACCCCCCCCTCCACCCCCACCCCCACCCACCCCACCCCCCGTGATGTGATCCTAATTGATGTGATTAGATGATCATTAACCCCCACCCCCTGATGTGATTCTAATTGATGTGATTAGATGATCATTAACCCCCCACCCCCTGATGTGATCCTAATTGATGTGATTAGATGATCATTAACCCCCACCCCCACCCCCCGTGATGTGATCCTAGTTGATGTGATTAGATGATCATTAACCCCCCCCACCCCCCCCCCACCCCCTGATGTGATCCTAATTGATGTGATTAGATGATCATTAACCCCCCCACCCCTGATGTGATCCTAATAGATGTGATTAGATGATCATTAACCCCCCCCACCCCCTGATGTGATCCTAATTGATGTGATTAGATGATCATTAACCCCCCCACCCAGATGATCATTAACCCCCCCAACCCCTTATGTGATCCTAATTGATGTGATTAGATGATCATTAACCCCCCCACCCCCTGATGTGATCCTAATTGATGTGATTAGATTATCATTAACCCCCCCCCCCCAACCCCTTATGTGATCCTAATTTATGTGATTAGATGATCATTAACCCCCCCCCACCCCCCCGTGATGTGATCCTAATTGATGTGATTAGATGATCATTAACCCCCCCTGATGTGATCCTAATTGATGTGATTAGATGATCATTAACCCTCCCACCCCCTGATGTGATCCTAATTGATGTGATTAGATGATCATTAACCCCCCACCCCCTGATGTGATCCTAATTGATGTGATTAGATGATCATTACCCCCCCCCCCACCCCCTCCCCTGATGTGATCCTAATTGATGTGATTAGATGATCATTAACCCCCCCACCCCCTCCCCTAATGTGATCCTAATTGATGTGATTAGATGATCATTAACCCCCCCACCCCCTGATGTGATCCTAGTTGATGTGATTAGATGAACATTAACCCCCCCACCCCCTGATGTGATCCTAATTGATGTGATTAGATGATCATTAACCCCCCCACCCCCTGATGTGATCCTAATTGATGTGATTAGATGATCATTAACCCCCACCCCCACCCCCGTGATGTGATCCTAGTTGATGTGATTAGATGATCATTAACCCCCCCCACCCCCTGATGTGATCCTAGTTGATGTGATTAGATGATCATTAACCCCCCCACCCCTGATGTGATCCTAATAGATGTGATTAGATGATCATTAACCCCCCACCCCCTGATGTGATCCTAATTGATGTGATTAGATGATCATTAACCCCCCCCCCAACCCCCTTATGTGATCCTAATTGATGTGATTAGATTATCATTAACCCCCCACCCCCCCCCAACCCCCTTATGTGATCCTAATTGATGTGATTAGATGATCATTAACCCCCCCACCCCCTGATGTGATCCTAATTGATGTGATTAGATGATCATTAACCCCCCCCCCCCCCTGATGTGATCCTAATTGATGTGATTAGATGATCATTAACCCCCCCACCCCCACCCCCACCCCCTGATGTGATCCTAGTTGATGTGATTAGATGATCATTAACCCCCCACCCCCCTGATGTGATCCTAATAGATGTGATTAGATGATCATTAACCCCCCACCCCCTGATGTGATGCTAATTGATGTGATTAGATGATCATTAACCCCCCCCCAACCCCCTTATGTGATCCTAATTGATGTGATTAGATTATCATTAACCCCCCCCCCCCCCCCTTATGTGATCCTAATTGATGTGATTAGATGATCATTAACCCCCCCACCCCCTGATGTGATCCTAATTGATGTGATTAGATGATCATTAACCCCCCTGATGTGATCCTAATTGATGTGATTAGATGATCATTAAACCCCCCACCCCCACCCCCTGATGTGATCCTAGTTGATGTGATTAGATGAACATTAACCCCCCCCCCCCACCCCCCTGATGTGATCCTAATTGATGTGATTAGATGATCATTAACCCCCCCACCCCCTGATGTGATCCTAATTGATGTGATTAGATGATCATTAACCCCCACCCCCACCCCCGTGATGTGATCCTAGTTGATGTGATTAGATGATCATTACCCCCCCACCCCCTGATGTGATCCTAGTTGATGTGATTAGATGATCATTAACCCCCCACCCCTGATGTGATCCTAATAGATGTGATTAGATGATCATTAACCCCCCACCCCCTGATGTGATCCTAATTGATGTGATTAGATTATCATTAACCCCCCCCCCAACCCCCTTATGTGATCCTAATTGATGTGATTAGATTATCATTAACCCCCCCCCCCCCCCCCCCCCCCAACCCCTTATGTGATCCTAATTGATGTGATTAGATGATCATTAACCCCCCACCCCCTGATGTGATCCTAATTGATGTGATTAGATGATCATTAACCCCCCCTGATGTGATCCTAATTGATGTGATTAGATGATCATTAACCCCCCCACCCCCCACCCCCACCCCCTTATGTGATCCTAATTGATGTGATTAGATGATCATTAACCCCCCCCCACCCCTGATGTGATCCTAGTTGATGTGATTAGATGATCATTAACCCCCCACCCCTGATGTGATCCTAATAGATGTGATTAGATGATCATTAACCCCCCCCAACCCCCTTATGTGATCCTAATTGATGTGATTAGATGATCATTAACCCCCACCCCCCCCCACCCCCTGATGTGATCCTAATTGATGTGATTAGATGATCATTAACCCCCCCACCCCCCCCCCCTGATGTGATCCTAGTTGATGTGATTAGATGATCATTAACCCCCCCCCCTGATGTGATCCTAATTGATGTGATTAGATGATCATTAACCCCCACCCCCACCCCCCCCCTGATGTGATCCTAGTTGATGTGATTAGATGAATATTAACCCCCCCCCACCCCCCCTGATGTGATCCTAATTGATGTGATTAGATGATCATTAACCCCCCCACCCCCTGATGTGATCCTAATTGATGTGATTAGATGATCATTAACCCCACCCCCCACCCCCGTGATGTGATCCTAGTTGATGTGATTAGATGATCATTAACCCCCCACCCCTGATGTGATCCTAGTTGATGTGATTAGATGATCATTAACCCCCCACCCCTGATGTGATCCTAATAGATGTGATTAGATGATCATTAACCCCCACCCCCTGATGTGATCCTAATTGATGTGATTAGATGATCATTAACCCCCCCAACCCCCTTATGTGATCCTAGTTGATGTGATTAGATGATCATTAACCCCCTCCACCCCCCCCCACCCCCACCCACCCCACCCCCCGTGATGTGATCCTAATTGATGTGATTAGATGATCATTAACCCCCCACCCCCTGATGTGATTCTAATTGATGTGATTAGATGATCATTAACCCCCACCCCTGATGTGATCCTAATTGATGTGATTAGATGATCATTAACCCCCACCCCCCACCCCCGTGATGTGATCCTAGTTGATGTGATTAGATGATCATTACCCCCCCCCCCCCCCCCCCACCCCTGATGTGATCCTAGTTGATGTGATTAGATGATCATTAACCCCCCACCCCTGATGTGATCCTAATAGATGTGATTAGATGATCATTAACCCCCCCACCCCCTGATGTGATCCTAATTGATGTGATTAGATGATCATTAACCCCCCCACCCAGATGATCATTAACCCCCCCACCCCCCCAACCCCCTTATGTGATCCTAATTGATGTGATTAGATGATCATTAACCCCCCCACCCCTGATGTGATCCTAATTGATGTGATTAGATTATCATTAACCCCCCCAACCCCTTATGTGATCCTAATTTATGTGATTAGATGATCATTAACCCCCCACCCCCCCCCACCCCCGTGATGTGATCCTAATTGATGTGATTAGATGATCATTAACCCCCCCCTGATGTGATCCTAATTGATGTGATTAGATGATCATTAACCCTCCCACCCCCTGATGTGATCCTAATTGATGTGATTAGATGATCATTAACCCCCCCCCCTGATGTGATCCTAATTGATGTGATTAGATGATCATTACCCCCCCACCCCCTCCCCTGATGTGATCCTAATTGATGTGATTAGATGATCATTAACCCCCCACCCCCTCCCCTAATGTGATCCTAATTGATGTGATTAGATGATCATTAACCCCCCCACCCCTGATGTGATCCTAGTTGATGTGATTAGATGAACATTAACCCCCCCCACCCCCTGATGTGATCCTAATTGATGTGATTAGATGATCATTAACCCCCCCCCACCCCCTGATGTGATCCTAATTGATGTGATTAGATGATCATTAACCCCCACCCCCACCCCCGTGATGTGATCCTAGTTGATGTGATTAGATGATCATTAACCCCCCACCCCCTGATGTGATCCTAGTTGATGTGATTAGATGATCATTAACCCCCCCCTGATGTGATCCTAATTGATGTGATTAGATGATCATTAACCCCCACCCCTGATGTGATCCTAATAGATGTGATTAGATGATCATTAACCCCCCACCCCCTGATGTGATCCTAATTGATGTGATTAGATGATCATTAACCCCCCCAACCCCCTTATGTGATCCTAATTGATGTGATTAGATTATCATTAACCCCCCCCCCCCCCCCCAACCCCCTTATGTGATCCTAATTGATGTGATTAGATGATCATTAACCCCCCACCCCTGATGTGATCCTAATTGATGTGATTAGATGATCATTAACCCCCCCTGATGTGATCCTAATTGATGTGATTAGATGATCATTAACCCCCACCCCCCACCCCCACCCCTTATGTGATCCTAATTGATGTGATTAGATGATCATTAACCCCCCCCCCACCCCCTGATGTGATCCTAGTTGATGTGATTAGATGATCATTAACCCCCCACCCCTGATGTGATCCTAATAGATGTGATTAGATGATCATTAACCCCCCCCCCCCAACCCCTTATGTGATCCTAATTGATGTGATTAGATGATCATTAACCCCCCCCACCCCCTGATGTGATCCTAATTGATGTGATTAGATGATCATTAAGCCCCCCCACACCCCCCACCCCTGATGTGATCCTAATTGATGTGATTAGATGATCAGTAATCTCGGTGAGCGGTGACAAGCAGCAGGCCATTGTGGAGTAGTGATACAGCCGTTATAATGGTCACATCACGGCTTCCTAATCCTTCCACCGAAGCCTGAACAAAGAAGATAGGGCTGTATTGGACCATACGGATTACAAACCAATTATAACAAAACACTGAACTGCAGTGTGTGTGTGTGTGTGGGGGGGTGTGTGTGTGTGTGTGTGTGTGTGTGTGGGGGGGGGGGGTGTGTGTGTGTGTGTGTGTGTGTGTGTGTGTGTGTGTGTGTGTGTGTGTGTGTGTGTGTGTGTGTGTGTGTGTGTGTGTGTGTGTGTGTGTGTGTGTGTGTGTGTGTCATACTGGAGGATGACATCAGGGTAACAAATTGTACGCTCACGTGAACACACGCACACACACAAACACACACACACACACATTGGATGTGCCAAATCTCAGTCACCTGTGGTACTAAACCAGAGTTAACCAGCTGGAAAAGTGACCCAATGTGTAATGGGGGGAGAGAAAGAGAGAGAGAGAGAGAGAGAGAGAGAGAGAGAGAGAGAGAGAGAGAGAGAGAGAGAGAGAGAGAGAGAGAGAGAGAGAGAGAGAGAGAGAGAGAGAGAGAGAGAGAGAGAGAGAGAGAGAGAGAGAGAGAGACAGAGACAGAGAGAGAGAGAGAGAGACAGAGAGAGACAGAGAGAGACAGAGAGAGAGAGGTAGACAGAGAGACAGAGAGAGAGAGACTTGTCCCAGTCAACTGTTAGAAGGTAATGTCCTATAGAGACCTACAGTAGTCATGTCCTATAGAGACCTACAGTAGTCATGTCCTATAGAGACCTACAGTAGTCATGTCCTATAGAGACCTACAGTAGTCATGTCCTATAGAGACCTACAGTAGTCATGTCCTATAGAGACCTACAGTAGTCATGTCCTATAGAGACCTACAGTAGTCATGTCCCAGTCAACTGTTAGAAGGTAATGTCCTATAGAGACCTACAGACCTGTCTCAGCCTCCAGTATTTATGCTGCAGTAGTTTATGTGTCGGGGGGCTAGGGTCAGTTTGTTTATCTGGAGTACTTCTCCTGTCCTATTCGGTGTCCTGTGTAAATCTAAGTGTGCGTTCTCTAATTCTCTCCTTCTCTCTTTCTTTCTCTCTCTCGGAGGACCTGAGCCCTAGAACCATGCCCCAGGACTACCTGACATGATGACTCCTTGCTGTCCCCAGTCCACCTGGCCATGCTGCTGCTCCAGTTTCAACTGGCCTGGGCCCTAGGACCATGTCCCAGGACTACCTGACATGAGGACTCCTTGCTGTCCCCAGTCCACCTGGCCATGCTCCTGCTCCAGTTTCAACTGTTCTGCCTTACTATTATTCAACCATGCTGGTCATTTATGAACATTTGAACATCTTGGCCACGTTCTGTTATAATCTCCACCCGGCACAGCCAGAAGAGGACTGGCCACCCCACATATGCTCTCTCTAATTCTCTCTTTCTTTCTCTCTCTCGGAGGACCTGAGCCCTAGGACCGTGCCCCAGGACTACCTGACATGATGGCTCCTTGCTGTCCCCAGTCCACCTGACTGTGCTGCTGCTCCAGTTTCAACTGTTCTGCCTTATTATTATTTGACCATGCTGGTCATTTATGAACATTTGAACATCTTGGTCATGTTCTGTTATAATCTCTACCCGGCACAGCCAGAAGAGGACTGGCCACCCCACATAGCCCGGTTCCTCTCTAGGTTTCTTCCTAGGTTTTGGCCTTTCTAGGGAGTTTTTCCTAGCCACCGTGCTTTTACACCTGCATTGTTTGCTGTTTGGGGTTTTAGGCTGGGTTTCTGTACAGCACTTTGAGATATCAGCTGATGTACGAAGGGCTATATAAATAAATTTGATTTGATTTGATTTGATTTGATTTACAGTAGTCATGTCCTATAGAGACCTACAGTAGTCATGTCCTATAGAGACCTACAGTAGTCATGTCCTATAGAGACCTACAGTAGTCATGTCCTATAGAGACCTACAGTAGTCATGTCCTATAGAGACCTACAGTAGTCATGTCCTATAGAGACCTACAGTAGTCATGTCCTATAGAGACCTACAGTAGTCATGTCCCAGTCAACTGTTAGAAGGTAATGTCCTATAGAGACCTACAGTAGTCATGTCCTTTAGAGACCTACAGTAGTCATGTCCTATAGAGACCTACAGTAGTCATGTCCTATAGAGACCTACAGTAGTCATGTCCTATAGAGACCTACAGTAGTCATGTCCTATAGAGACCTACAGTAGTCATGTCCTATAGAGACCTACAGTAGTAATGTCCTATAGAGACCTACAGTAGTCATGTCCTATAGAGACCTACAGTAGTCATGTCCTATAGAGACCTACAGTAGTCATGTCCTATAGAGACCTACAGTAGTCATGTCCTATAGAGACCTACAGTAGTCATGTCCTATAGAGACCTACAGTAGTCATGTCCTATAGAGACCTACAGTAGTCATGTCCTATAGAGACCTACAGTAGTGATGTCCTATAGAGACCTACAGTAGTCATGTCCCAGTCAACTGTTAGAAGGTAATGCCCTATAGAGACCTACAGTAGTCATGTCCTATAGAGACCTACAGTAGTCATGTCCTATAGAGACCTACAGTAGTCATGTCCTATAGAGACCTACAGTAGTAATGTCCCAGTCAGCTGTTAGAAGGTAATGTCCTATAGAGACCTACAGTAGTCATGTCCTATAGAGACCTACAGTAGTCATGTCCTATAGAGACCTACAGTAGTCATGTCCTATAGAGACCTACAGTAGTAATGTCCCAGTCAGCTGTTAGAAGGTAATGTCCTATAGAGACCTACAGTAGTCATGTCCCAGTCAGCTGTCAGAAGGTAATGTCCTATAGAGACCTACAGTAGTCATGTCCTATAGAGACCTACAGTAGTCATGTCCTATAGAGACCTACAGTAGTCATGTCCTATAGAGACCTACAGTAGTAATGTCCCAGTCAGCTGTTAGAAGGTAATGTCCTATAGAGACCTACAGTAGTCATGTCCCAGTCAACTGTTAGAAGGTAATGTCCTATAGAGACCTACAGTAGTAATGTCCCAGTCAGCTGTTAGAAGATAATGTCCTATAGAGACCTACAGTAGTCATGTCCCAGTCAACTGTTAGAAGGTAATGTCCTATAGAGACCTACAGTAGTAATGTCCCAGTCAGCTGTTAGAAGGTAATGTCCTATAGAGACCTACAGTAGTCATGTCCTATAGAGACCTACAGTAGTAATGTCCCAGTCAGCTGTCAGAAGGTAATGTCCTATAGAGACCTACAGTAGTAATGTCCCAGTCAACTGTTAGAAGGTAATGTCCTATAGAGACCTACAGTAGTCATGTCCTATAGAGACCTACAGTAGTCATGTCCTATAGAGACCTACAGTAGTCATGTCCCAGTCAACTGTTAGAAGGTAATGTCCTATAGAGACCTACAGTAGTCATGTCCTATAGAGACCTACAGTAGTCATGTCCTATAGAGACCTACAGTAGTCATGTCCTATAGAGACCTACAGTAGTCATGTCCTATAGAGACCTACAGTAGTCATGTCCTATAGAGACCTACAGTAGTCATGTCCTATAGAGACCTACAGTAGTCATGTCCTATAGAGACCTACAGTAGTCATGTCCTATAGAGACCTACAGTAGTAATGTCCTATAGAGACCTACAGTAGTCATGTCCTATAGAGACCTACAGTAGTCATGTCCTATAGAGACCTACAGTAGTCTTGTCCTATAGAGACCTACAGTAGTCATGTCCTATAGAGACCTACAGTAGTCATGTCCTATAGAGACCTACAGTAGTCATGTCCTATAGAGACCTACAGTAGTCATGTCCCAGTCAACTGTTAGAAGGTAATGTCCTATAGAGACCTACAGTAGTCATGTCCTATAGAGACCTACAGTAGTCATGTCCTATAGAGACCTACAGTAGTCATGTCCCAGTCAACTGTTAGAAGGTAATGTCCTATAGAGACCTACAGTAGTCATGTCCTATAGAGACCTACAGTAGTCATGTCCTATAGAGACCTACAGTAGTCATGTCCTATAGAGACCTACAGTAGTCATGTCCTATAGAGACCTACAGTAGTCATGTCCTATAGAGACCTACAGTAGTCATGTCCCAGTCAACTGTTAGAAGGTAATGTCCTATAGAGACCTACAGTAGTCATGTCCTATAGAGACCTACAGTAGTCATGTCCTATAGAGACCTACAGTAGTCATGTCCTATAGAGACCTACAGTAGTCATGTCCTATAGAGACCTACAGTAGTCATGTCCTATAGAGACCTACAGTAGTAATGTCCTATAGAGACCTACAGTAGTCATGTCCTATAGAGACCTACAGTAGTCATGTCCTATAGAGACCTACAGTAGTCTTGTCCTATAGAGACCTACAGTAGTCATGTCCTATAGAGACCTACAGTAGTCATGTCCTATAGAGACCTACAGTAGTCATGTCCCAGTCAACTGTTAGAAGGTAATGTCCTATAGAGACCTACAGTAGTCATGTCCTATAGAGACCTACAGTAGTCATGTCCCAGTCAACTGTTAGAAGGTAATGTCCTATAGAGACCTACAGTAGTCATGTCCTATAGAGACCTACAGTAGTCATGTCCTATAGAGACCTACAGTAGTCATGTCCTATAGAGACCTACAGTAGTCATGTCCTATAGAGACCTACAGTAGTAATGTCCTATAGAGACCTACAGTAGTCATGTCCTATAGAGACCTACAGTAGTCATGTCCCAGTCAACTGTTAGAAGGTCATGTCCTATAGAGACCTACAGTAGTCATGTCCTATAGAGACCTACAGTAGTCATGTCCTATAGAGACCTACAGTAGTCTTGTCCCAGTCAACTGTTAGAAGGTCATGTCCTATAGAGACCTACAGTAGTCATGTCCTATAGAGACCTACAGTAGTCATGTCCTATAGAGACCTACAGTAGTCATGTCCCAGTCAACTGTTAGAAGGTAATGTCCTATAGAGACCTACAGTAGTCATGTCCTATAGAGACCTACAGTAGTCATGTCCTATAGAGACCTACAGTAGTCATGTCCTATAGAGACCTACAGTAGTCATGTCCTATAGAGACCTACAGTAGTCATGTCCTATAGAGACCTACAGTAGTAATGTCCTATAGAGACCTACAGTAGTCATGTCCTATAGAGACCTACAGTAGTCATGTCCTATAGAGACCTACAGTAGTCTTGTCCTATAGAGACCTACAGTAGTCATGTCCTATAGAGACCTACAGTAGTCATGTCCTATAGAGACCTACAGTAGTCATGTCCCAGTCAACTGTTAGAAGGTAATGTCCTATAGAGACCTACAGTAGTCATGTCCTATAGAGACCTACAGTAGTCATGTCCCAGTCAACTGTTAGAAGGTAATGTCCTATAGAGACCTACAGTAGTCATGTCCTATAGAGACCTACAGTAGTCATGTCCTATAGAGACCTACAGTAGTCATGTCCTATAGAGACCTACAGTAGTCATGTCCTATAGAGACCTACAGTAGTAATGTCCTATAGAGACCTACAGTAGTCATGTCCTATAGAGACCTACAGTAGTCATGTCCCAGTCAACTGTTAGAAGGTCATGTCCTATAGAGACCTACAGTAGTCATGTCCTATAGAGACCTACAGTAGTCATGTCCTATAGAGACCTACAGTAGTCTTGTCCCAGTCAACTGTTAGAAGGTCATGTCCTATAGAGACCTACAGTAGTCATGTCCTATAGAGACCTACAGTAGTCATGTCCTATAGAGACCTACAGTAGTCATGTCCCAGTCAACTGTTAGAAGGTAATGTCCTATAGAGACCTACAGTAGTCATGTCCTATAGAGACCTACAGTAGTCATGTCCTATAGAGACCTACAGTAGTCATGTCCTATAGAGACCTACAGTAGTCATGTCCTATAGAGACCTACAGTAGTCATGTCCTATAGAGACCTACAGTAGTCATGTCCTATAGAGACCTACAGTAGTCTTGTCCCAGTCATTTCATTTCCTGGTTGTATAGTGTAAATAGATCTATAATGAGTCAAGTAATTCAACCAGCCACCTCTTCCTCCTCCTCCACCTCATCCTCCTCATCCTCTTTTTCCTCTTCCTCCTCCTCTTCCTCCTCCTCCTCCTCCTCCTCCTCCTCCTCCTCCTCCTCCTCCTCCTCCTCCTCCTCCTCCTCCTCCTCCTCCTCCTCCTCCTTCTCTTCCTCTTCCTCTTCCTCCTCCTCCTCCTCACCACCCTCCTCGTCCTCTTCCTCATCCTCCTCCTCATCCTCTGAAAACTGGAGGAAGACCACATGACAGTCTAGACTGGAGTTGTAGACTGGTCAAGACCTGTGTTTCTTCATCCTGGACCTGGAGTCTCCAAGGGGTTCTGGACCTGGAGTCTCCAAGGGGTTCTGGACCTGGATTATCCAAGGGGTTCTTGGCCTGGAGTCTCTAAGGGGTTCTGGTCCTGGAGTCTCCAAGGGGTTCTAGGTTCTGAGGTCTCTAAGGGGTTATGGTCCTGGTGTCTCCAAGGGGTTATGGTCCTGGTGT
>NW_025748093.1:0-2500 GCF_021184085.1 Oncorhynchus gorbuscha | reverse complement strand
CGTAGAACTTAACTGTGATGTCACGTAGAATTAACTGTGATGTCAGTGTAGAACTGAACTGTGATGTCAGCGTAGAACTTAACTGTGATGTCAGAACTTAACTGTGTAGCAGCATAGAACTTAACTGTGATGTCAGTGTAGAACTGAACTGTGATGTCAGCGTAGAACTTAACTGTGATGTCAGCATAGAACTTAACTGTGATGTCAGTGTAGAACTGAACTGTGATGTCAGCATAGAACTTAACTGTGATGTCAGCATAGAACTTAACTGTGATGTCAGCGTAGAACTTAACTGTGATGTCAGCGTAGACCTGTTACAGCTCATGATACTACAAAGCTGCTTTAATGCACATATACTTCTGCTTTCTTCAAAACAGCCATATAACATTTACCCACAATCCTTTAAAAAAGAGAACCACGTGACAAGACAGGAAGTGTTTAGGAGATGACAACCAGACTTCCAATGAGCTCGATTTTCTCTATTTTGGTTACTCTCAAAACTTTTTTACCAACATTTTAAGTTGGATTTATTCTTTATTGAAATGAACATATTTTTTTAAATGACTTTCTAGAGATTAAGTTATACCCCAGATACATGTTTTACATCCATCTTACTGCACCAGAAGTTTGAGGTTCAATACCCACGTCCGCCTGTCCCACCTTCACTCTTCTGTCTCCTCTTGTTTCTAATCTGTCTAAATTAAGCATTGAAAAAGTTCAGAAGTCCACAACAATATTCCCCATAGGATCATCAATCAATACTTAAGCTAAAGGCCTTTTACTGCAAAATCAGGGTCACACAGAGTGTTTCTTGGTAGTCTTAACCTCTTGAAGCTAGGGGCACTATTTTTATGCTTGGAACAATAACGTTCCCAAAGTAAACGGCCTATTCCTCAGGACCAGATGCTAGAATATGCATATAATTGACAGATTAGGATAGAAAACACTCTAATGTTTCCAAAATATTGTCTGTGAGTATAACAGAACTGATATTGCAGGCGAAAACCTGAGGAAAATCAAACCAGGAAGTGGCTTCTATTGTGAAAATTCCATGTTCCATAGCCTCCCTTTGCTCCATTTAAAGGGATATCAACCAGATTCCTTTTCCTATCGCTTCCTCAAGGTGTCAAAAGTCTTTAGACATAGTTTCAGGCTTTTATTTTGAAAATGAGCGAGAAAGATAACATTGCGTCATTGTATGGCTGGCTGCCAGCAGCGTTTTGCACAACAGAGTTTGGGCTGCCATTGCCTTTCCCTCTCCTACTGAAAAAGACAGTTGCGGTTGATATATTATCGATTATATATTTTTAAAAACAACCTGAGGATTGATTATAAAAAAAACGAAATCTGAGGTGGATTAACAACAAGCTAAACTGTGTTTTGCTATATTGCACTTGTGATTTCATGAATATAAATATTTTTTTAGTAATATTATTTGAAGGTGGCACTCTGCTATTCAGCGGTTGCTGATGACAATTATCCCGCTTTAAGGAAGTTAGAAGAAAACAACATTTGTAGTAATTATGAAATATATGAATAACATTCCACCTGTGAGGCCACTAGAGGGCGATAATGCTACAGGACTACAACAGTTGCAGGCCACTAGAGGGCTTATAATTCTGCAAGACTACAACAGTTGCAGGCCACCAGAGGGCGATAATGCTGCAGGACTACAACAGTTGCAGGCCACTAGAGGGCGATAATGCTGCAGGACTACAACAGGCCACTAGAGGGCGATAATGCTGCAGGACTACAACAGGCCACTAGAGGGCGATAATGCTGCAGGACTACAACAGGCCACTAGAGGGCGATAATGCTGCAGGACTACAACAGTTTCAGGCCACTAGAGGGTGATAATGCTGCAGGACTACAACAGTTGCAGGCCACTAGAGGGCGATAATGCTGCAGGGCTACAACAGTTTCAGGCCACTAGAGGGCGATAATGCTGCAAGACTACAACAGTTGCAGGCCACTAGAGGGCGATAATGCTGCAGGACTACAACAGGCCACTAGAGGGCGATAATGCTGAAGGACTACAACAGGCCACTAGAGAGCGATAATGCTGCAGGACTACAACAGTTTCAGGCCACTAGAGGGCTTATAATGCTGCAGGACTACAACAGTTTCAGGCCACCAGAGGGCGATAATGCTGCAGGGCTACAACAGTTTCAGACCACCAGAGGGCGATAATGCTGCAGGACTACAACAGTTTCAGGCCACTAGAGGGCATGCAGGACTACAAAGGCCACCAAGGGCGATAATGCTGACTACAACAGGACTAGACAAAGGCCACCAGAGGGCTAGAGGGTGATAATGCTACAACAGGCAGGACTACAACAGGCCACTAGAGGGCAATAATGCTGCAGGACTACAACAGTTTCAGGCCACTAGAGGGTGATAATGCTGCAGGACTGCAACAGGCCACTAGAGGGCGATAATGCTGCAGGACTACAACAGGCCACTAGAGGGCGATAATGCTGCAGGACTACAACAGTTTCAG
>NW_025748092.1:0-40570 GCF_021184085.1 Oncorhynchus gorbuscha | reverse complement strand
TCCCTCCATCTGCTCTTGTGAATGTAATAATTCAAGGCACAGCGTCTTGTTCGTCGGCCCTGTGTGTGACGTTTTTTGAAAAAGACCTAAAGTAATGATCTTCTGATCGTCCTGCCCCCGTTTGCCATTACCCACCCCATTAGTCATTCTCCCATCCTCCCCATTCATCAGTTTGATACTGTCTCCTGGCCACTTTGGAGAGGGGGAAGGAGCAGAGGGAGAGTGCTGGCTTTGTGACCAGGTCTTATATAGTCATCAGCAAGCTGTTTAATTCACCTGAGAACCCCGTCCCTCTATTGATCTGTCATTCACATCAGCCGCCTCATGGACCCAGTCCAGCTAACACTCTTCTGCCCTTGTTAAAGCTGAAAATGAGTCTCGCTCCACACACCACAGTCGAGGGAAGCCCTACTCAAACCCACTCTGATGCTTTTATCCCCACACCTGCTTCCAAAGGCACATCTGAGCCGTCTTTGTTGCAGGTGCATTTTAACAGTTGAATAAGATGAGAAAATATAAGAAACCTGCACACTGCTCTCGCTGTGGTCGCGGCTCTCTCTCGCTAGGGTCGCGGCTCTCTCTCGCTGGGGTCGCGGCTCTCTCTCGCTGGGGTCGCGGCTCTCTCTCGCTGGGGTCGCGGCTCTCTCTCGCTGGGGTCGCGGCTCTCTCTCGCTGGGGTCGCGGCTCTCTCTCGCTGGGGTCGCGGCTCTCTCTCGCTGGGGTCGCGGCTCTCTCTCGCTGGGGTCGCGGCTCTCTCTCGCTGGGGTCGCGGCTCTCTCTCTCGCTGGGGTCGCGGCTCTCTCTCTCGCTGGGGTCGCGGCTCTCTCTCTCGTTTGGGTCGCGGCTCTCTCTCGCTGGGGTCGCGGCTCTCTCGTTTGGGTCGCGGCTCTCTCTCGCTGGGGTCGCGGCTCTCTCTCTCGTTTGGGTCGCGGCTCTATCTCTCGCTGGGGTCGCGGCTCTCTCTCGCTGGGGTCGCGGCTCTCTCTCGTTTGGGTCGCGGCTCTCTCTCGTTTGGGTCGCGGCTCTCTCTCGCTGGGGTCGCGGCTCTCTCTCGCTGGGGTCGCGGCTCTCTCTCTCGTTTGGGTCGCGGCTCTCTCTCTCGCTGGGGTCGCGGCTCTCTCTCGCTGGGGTCGCGGCTCTTTCTCTCGTTTGGGTCGCGGCTCTCTCTCGCTGGGGTCGCGGCTCTCTCTCTCATTTGGGTCGCGGCTCTCTCTCTCGCTGGGGTCGCGGCTCTCTCTCGCTGGGGTCGCGGCTCTCTCTCGCTGGGGTCGCGGCTCTCTCTCGTTTGGGTCGCGGCTCTCTCTCGCTGGAGTCGCGGCTCTCTCGCTGGGGTCGCGGCTCTCTCTCTCGTTTGGGTCGCGGCTCTCTCTCGTTTGGGTCGCTGCTCTCTCTCTCGCTGGGGTCGCGGCTCTCTCTCTCATTTGGGTCGCGGCTCTCTCTCTCGCTGGGGTCGCGGCTCTCTCTCGCTGGGGTCGCGGCTCTCTCTCGCTGGGGTCGCGGCTCTCTCTCGTTTGGGTCGCGGCTCTCTCTCGCTGGAGTCGCGGCTCTCTCGCTGGGGTCGCGGCTCTCTCTCTCGTTTGGGTCGCGGCTCTCTCTCTCGTTTGGGTCGCGGCTCTCTCTCTCGCTGGGGTCGTGGCTCTCTCTCACTGGGGTCGCGGCTCTCTCTCTCGTTTGGGTCGCGGCTCTCTCTCGCTGGGGTCGCGGCTCTCTCTCTCGTTTGGGTCGCCACCCACATCCGTTCAATTCATCCAATGGGGTTGGAGTCGTCACACTTGCTTTTAAATCGAATCACATTTTATTGGTCTCATACAATATTTCTCGGATGTTATTGTGGGTGTAGTGAAATGGCTGTGTTCCTAGCTCCAACAGTATAGCAATATTTAGCAATACATTTGTGTGTCTCACGATACCTGCTATTATTACGATAACTGGCTGAAGCCCAAATGTTAACTGGCTCCCTCTCTGTCTCCAGAACAGGGACAACTACATCCGCTCCTGTAAGCTCCTCCCTGATGGCCGCACCCTGATTGTGGGCGGTGAGGCCAGCACGCTGACCATCTGGGACCTGGCCTCTCCGACGCCACGTATCAAGGCGGAGCTCACCTCCTCGGCCCCCGCCTGCTACGCACTGGCCATCTCCCCGACGCCAAAGTCTGCTTCTCCTGCTGCAGTGATGGGAACATCGCCGTCTGGGACCTGCACAACCAGACCCTGGTCAGGTGAGTGATCCATCTGACGAGAGGAGAGGACTGGTTGGGGCTGGGAGGGATGTACTACTGCCCATGTGATTTTAGCAGTAATGGAGTAGCAATAATGATTGGAGTGGGATTACATTGACATGTCCACAGTGTGAGTGGAATCACTTGGCTAAGTCCATGGTGTTTACTGGGTGTTGTAGGCAGTTCCAGGGCCACACGGACGGCGCCAGCTGTATCGACATCTCCCACGACGGGACCAAGCTGTGGACCGGAGGTCTGGACAACACCGTCCGCTCATGGGACCTGAGGGAGGGACGCCAGCTCCAGCAGCATGACTTCACCTCCCAGGTACGCTCGTATTTATGTTTACGCACGCACACACACACACACACACACACACACACACACACACACACACACACACACACACACACACACACACACACACACACACACACACACACACACACACACACACACACACACACACACACACACAGGGGATACAACGGTACAGTGGCCCCACCGTTCGGTACGGTTTCGGGATATTTACATTTAAGAAAAAAAATAAACACATCACCCTTTAAACCCTTGAAATGAACTATTTTATTTATCCTGAAACGTTCCATTCAGAAAAATGTCAACATGACTGACTGCCTGGTTTCTGTCTCTACTGTCTGACAGCAAGGGGAGAACACAATGAAAAGTGCTTCTTCACTTTGACAAGCTGTAGGTGCTTTGCCAATGTGGGGCCCAAACCCATCAGCTTCACGGATGTTCACTGTGTTTTGTGCGTTATCTGTAGGTGCTTTGCCAATGTGGGGCCCAAACCCATCAGCTTCACGGATGTTCACTGTGTTTTGTGCGTTATCTGTAGGTGCTTTGCCAATGTGGGGCCCAAACCGTCAGCTTCACATCAGCGTTAAGTAGGTGCTTTGCCAATGTGGGGCCCAAACCCATCAGCTTCACGGATGTTCACTGTGTTTTGTGCGTTATCACGGATGTTCACTGTGTTTTGTGCGTTATCTGTAGGTGCTTTGCCAATGTGGGGCCCAAACCCATCAGCTTCACGGATGTTCACTATGTTTTGTGCGTTATCTGTAGGTGCTTTGCCAATGTGGGGCCCAAACCCATCAGCTTCACGGATGTTCACTGTGTTTTGTGGGTTATCTGTAGGTGCTTTGCCAATGTGGGGCCCAAACCCATCAGCTTCACGGATGTTCACTGTGTTTTGTGCGTTATCTGTAGGTGCTTTGCCAATGTGGGGCCCAAACCCATCAGCTTCACGGATGTTCACTGTGTTTTGTGCGTTATCTGTAGGTGCTTTGCCAATGTGGGGCCCAAACCCATCAGCTTCACGGATGTTCACTAAGTTTTGTGCGTTATCTGTAGGTGCTTTGCCAATGTGGGGCCCAAACCCATCAGCTTCACGGATGTTCACTGTGTTTTGTGCGTTATCTGTAGGTGCTTTGCCAATGTGGGGCCCAAACCCATCAGGATGTTCACTGTGTTTTGGATGTTCACTCAGCTTCACGGATGTTTTGTTTTGTGCGTTATCTGTAGGTGTTTGCCAATCTGTAGGTGCTTTGGGGGGCCAAACCCATCAGCTTCACGGATGTTCACTGTGTTTTGTGCACTGTATGTTCCCAAACCCATCAGCTTCACGGATGTTCACTATGTTTTGTGCGTTATCTGTAGGTGCTTTGCCAATGTGGGGCCCAAACCCATCAGCTTCACGGATGTTCACTGTGTTTTGTGCGTTATCTGTAGTGGCTGGGGTTGTGATATTTGGTCTCTCTAGCTTCCACTCAGTCACAGCATTCATTAATTCTAGGGCTAAGTGTGCGCTTGTATGACTCATACATGGGCCGATGCAACATCTGTAGTGCTCATACATGGGACCAGTACATAGTGAACCGTCAGGGCAAACACATAGATCTGCCAGACCAGTACATAGTGAACCGTCAGGGCCGGCCTGCAACACATAGTCTGCCAGACCAGTACATAGTGAACCGTCAGGGCCGAGTCTGAACACATAGTTCTCCCAGACCAGTACATAGTGAACCGTCAGGGCCGAGTCTGCAACACATAGATCTCCCAGACCAGTACATAGTGAACCGAGGGCCGAGTCTGCAAACACATAGATCTCCCAGACCAACCGTGTACATAGTGACCAGTACATACCGTCAGGGCCGGGTCTGAAACACATAGATCTCCCAGACCAGTCTCCCGTCAGGGCCGAGTCTGCAACACATAGATCTCCCAGACCAGCATTACCAGGGCCGAGTCTAATTCTAGATCTCCCAGACCAGTACATAGTGCCGTCAACTCCCAGACCAGTACATAGGGCCGAGTCTGCAACACATAGATCTCCCAGACCAGTACATAGTGAACCGTCAGGGCCGAGTCTGAAACACATAGATCTCCCAGACCAGTACATAGTGAACCGTCAGGGCAGAGTCTGCAACACATAGATCTCCCAGACCAGTACATAGTGAACCGTCAGGGCCGAGTCTGCAACACATAGATCTCCCAGACCAGTACATAGTGAACCGTCAGGGCCGAGTCTGCAACACATAGATCTCCCAGACCAGTACATAGTGAACCGTCAGGGCCGAGTCTGCAACACATAGATCTCCCAGACCAGTACATAGTGAACCGTCAGGTAGCTTTGACGCCGGTGTCTCTTCAGATGTGCGTCTCTCTGTCTCTCCATTGTCACATTGGGAGCTGAGAGAATATTTGTTTTTAGTTTCCTCTCTCTTCATGGGGCCCCTTTAGGGAGGTTTCCTACTGAGATGTCAGTGCAAATCATCCATTGGTTGTTTAAGGGGGAGTGGGTTGCTGTCACTGCGGTTGCCACATTTTGAGACATTACTGTGGAGTAAAGTCTGTCAGCCCTCAGGAGCCCCTTAATGACCACAAGCTGTCTGGTTCTGCGGATCTGAATGTACAACGTGCCTGTAGTCTGCAGCGCAATGAGCACGTGTTGGAAATGACAGGAAAATGACAGGCGTATCGTAATTCTGCGGTTCACGTGTGCATATTAAACCGTAGGGGGTGTACTGAACGGGTCGACAACATACCGTTGCTGTGTACTGTTGCAACACACACACACACACACACACACACACACACACACACACACACACACACACACACACACACACACACACACACACACACACACACACACACACACACACACACTCTTTTTGCCCTTGTTCACCCCCACCTCCCGTCTCCTCCCAGATCTTCTCTCTAGGCTACTGCCCCACAGGGGAGTGGCTGGCAGTGGGCATGGAGAGCAGCAACGTGGAGGTTCTCCATCACACCAAGCCGGACAAGTACCAGCTCCACCTGCATGAGAGCTGCGTCCTCTCGCTGAAGTTCGCCTACTGTGGTAAGAAACATGTCCAGGGTGCTAGAAGTCATTTATAACCTGTATTTATGTAGTTCAAGTGTAGAAACCTTTTTTCTCAAGGAATTGAACCACGTTGTTTAGTTGGTACTTCCACTGTACCAACCAGTAATACCAACTGCCCCACATCAGTTGTATTGGGTTAGCTACTAAATCTTAAACCATGTGGACCGTGCAGGCCTGTCCTGCTTGGTGAGGGAAACCTGGACTCTGAGCTCATGTATCATGTCCTGTGTTTAAAGGTAAATGGTTTGTGAGCACGGGGAAGGACAACCTCTTGAATGCCTGGAGGACTCCATACGGTGCCAGTATATTCCAGGTACTCCAATCAATAACACACACATGAATAAACACACTCTCAAACATGCATAGATGCTCACAATCCTGGGACATGACCAGCAGCATGGAAACCCCAGATACCACTGTCAGATGTAATCTGGAAATCAGAAGCCAACAAATCAAATGTATTGGTCACATACACATGGTTAACAGATGTTATTGGTCACATACACATGGTTAACAGATGTTATTGGTCACATACACATGGTTAACAGATGTTATTGGTCACATACACATGGTTAACAGATGTTATTGGTCACATACACATGGTTAACAGATGTTATTGGTCACATACACATGGTTAACAGATGTTATTGGTCACATACACATGGTTAACAGATGTTATTGGTCACATACACATGGTTAACAGATGTTATTGGTCACATACACATGGTTAACAGATGTTATTGGTCACATACACATGGTTAACAGATGTTATTGGTCCATACACATGGTTAACAGATGTTATTGGTCACATACACATGGTTAACAGATGTTATTGGTCACATACACATGGTTAACAGATGTTATTGGTCACATACACATGGTTAACAGATGTTATTGGTCACATACACATGGTTAACAGATGTTATTGGTCACATACACATGGTTAACAGATGTTATTGGTCACATACACATGGTTAACAGATGTTATTGGTCACATACACATGGTTAACAGATGTTATTGGTCACATACACATGGTTAGCAGATGTTATTGGTCACATACACATGGTTAACAGATGTTATTGGTCACATACACATGGTTAGCAGATGTTATTGGTCCATACACATGGTTAACAGATGTTATTGGTCACATACACATGGTTAACAGATGTTATTGGTCACATACACATGGTTAACAGATGTTATTGGTCACATACACATGGTTAACAGATGTTATTGGTCCATACACATGGTTAACAGATGTTATTGGTCACATACACATGGTTAACAGATGTTATTGGTCACATACACATGGTTAACAGATGTTATTGGTCACATACACATGGTTAACAGATGTTATTGGTCACATACACATGGTTAACAGATGTTATTGGTCACATACACATGGTTAGCAGATGTTATTGGTCACATACACATGGTTAGCAGATGTTATTGGTCACATACACATGGTTAACAGATGTTATTGGTCACATACACATGGTTAACAGATGTTATTGGTCACATACACATGGTTAGCAGATGTTATTGGTCACATACACATGGTTAGCAGATGTTATTGGTCCATACACATGGTTAGCAGATGTTATTGGTCACATACACATGGTTAACAGATGTTATTGGTCCATACACATGGTTAACAGATGTTATTGGTCCATACACATGGTTAGCAGATGTTATTGGTCCATACACATGGTTAGCAGATGTTATTGGTCCATACACATGGTTAGCAGATGTTATTGGTCACATACACATGGTTAGCAGATGTTATTGGTCACATACACATGGTTAGCAGATGTTATTGGTCACATACACATGGTTAGCAGATGTTATTGGTCACATACACATGGTTAACAGATGTTATTGGTCCATACACATGGTTAGCAGATGTTATTGGTCCATACACATGGTTAGCAGATGTTATTGGTCCATACACATGGTTAACAGATGTTATTGGTCACATACACATGGTTAGCAGATGTTATTGGTCACATACACATGGTTAACAGATGTTATTGGTCACATACACATGGTTAGCAGATGTTATTGGTCACATACACATGGTTAACAGATGTTATTGGTCACATACACATGGTTAGTAGATGTTATTTGTCACATACACATGGTTAACAGATGTTATTGGTCACATACACATGGTTAACAGATGTTATTGGTCACATACACATGGTTAACAGATGTTATTGGTCACATACACATGGTTAACAGATGTTATTGGTCACATACACATGGTTAGCAGATGTTATTGGTCACATACACATGGTTAGCAGATGTTATTGGTCACATACACATGGTTAGTAGATGTTATTGGTCACATACACATGGTTAGCAGATGTTATTTGTCACATACACATGGTTAGCAGATGTTATTGGTCACACATACACATGGTTAACAGATGTTATTGGTCACATACACATGGTTAGCAGATGTTATTGGTCACATACACATGGTTTGCAGATGTTATTGGTCACATACACATGGTTATGTTATTTGTCACATACACATGGTTAACAGATGTTATTGGTCACATACACATGGTTAACAGATGTTATTGGTCACATACACATGGTTAACAGATGTTATTGGTCACATACACATGGTTAACAGATGTTATTGGTCACATACACATGGTTAACAGATGTTATTGGTCACATACACATGGTTAACAGATGTTATTGGTCACATACACATGGTTAACAGATGTAACAGATGTTATTGGTCACATACACATGGTTAACAGATGTTATTGGTCCATACACATGGTTAACAGATGTTATTGGTCCATACACATGGTTAACAGATGTTATTGGTCACATACACATGGTTAACAGATGTTATTGGTCACATACACATGGTTAACAGATGTTATTGGTCACATACACATGGTTAGCAGATGTTATTGGTCACATACACATGGTTAACAGATGTTATTGGTCACATACACATGGTTAACAGATGTTATTGGTCACATACACATGGTTAGCAGATGTTATTTGTCACATACACATGGTTAACAGATGTTATTGGTCACATACACATGGTTAACAGATGTTATTGGTCACATACACATGGTTAGCAGATGTTATTGGTCACATACACATGGTTTGCAGATGTTATTGGTCACATACACATGGTTAGCAGATGTTATTTGTCACATACACATGGTTAGCAGATGTTATTGGTCACACATACACATGGTTAACAGATGTTATTGGTCACATACACATGGTTAACAGATGTTATTGGTCACATACACATGGTTAGTAGATGTTATTGGTCACATACACATGGTTAACAGATGTTATTGGTCACATACACATGGTTTGCAGATGTTATTGGTCACATACACATGGTTAACAGATGTAACAGATGTTATTGGTCACATACACATGGTTAACAGATGTTATTGGTCCATACACATGGTTAACAGATGTTATTGGTCCATACACATGGTTAACAGATGTTATTGGTCACATACACATGGTTAGCAGATGTTATTGGTCACATACACATGGTTAACAGATGTTATTGGTCACATACACATGGTTAGTAGATGTTATTTGTCACATACACATGGTTAACAGATGTTATTGGTCACATACACATGGTTAACAGATGTTATTGGTCACATACACATGGTTAACAGATGTTATTGGTCACATACACATGGTTAGCAGATGTTATTGGTCACATACACATGGTTAACAGATGTTATTGGTCACATACACATGGTTAACAGATGTTATTGGTCACATACACATGGTTAGTAGATGTTATTGGTCACATACACATGGTTAGCAGATGTTATTGGTCACATACACATGGTTAGCAGATGTTATTTGTCACATACACATGGTTAGCAGATGTTATTGGTCACACATACACATGGTTAACAGATGTTATTGGTCACATACACATGGTTAACAGATGTTATTGGTCACATACACATGGTTTGCAGATGTTATTGGTCACATACACATGGTTAGCAGATGTTATTGGTCACATACACATGGTTAGCAGATGTTATTGGTCACACATACACATGGTTAACAGATGTTATTGGTCACATACACATGGTTAGTAGATGTTATTGGATGTTAACAGATGTTATTGGTCACATACACATGGTTAGTAGATGTTATTGGTCACATACACATGGTTTGCAGATGTTATTGGTCACATACACATGGTTAGCAGATGTTATTGGTCACATACACATGGTTAGCAGATGTTATTGGTCACATACACATGGTTAGCAGATGTTATTTGTCACATACACATGGTTAGCAGATGTTATTGGTCACACATACACATGGTTAGCAGATGTTATTGGTCACATACACATGGTTAACAGATGTTATTGGTCACATACACATGGTTTGCAGATGTTATTGGTCACATACACATGGTTTGCAGATGTTATTGGTCACATACACATGGTTTGCAGATGTTATTTGTCACATACACATGGTTAGTAGATGTTAATGCGAGTGTAGCGAAATTATTGTGCTTCTAGTTCCGACAATGCGGTAATAACCAACGAGTAATCTAACCTAATAATTCCACAACTACAACCTTATACACACACAAGTGTAAAGGGATAAAGAATATGTACAGAGCAGCATAGATGCAGTAGATGGTAGAGTACAGTATATACATATGAGATGAGTAATATAGGGTATGTAGGGTATGTAAACAAAGTGGCATAGTTTAAAGTGGCTAGCAGTATTGTTCAGAGAATTGTCTTTCAGACCAACCAAGACAGATGGTCACTTTGGACACGGTCAGTTCAGGCAAACACATGACGTGCTCTGAATAGGATCGCTAACGTGTTGTTTACCCTTTACCTCAACAGTCAAAGGAGTCCTCTTCCGTCCTGAGCTGCGACATCTCTGCAGACGACAAGTACATCGTGACGGGCTCTGGAGACAAGAAGGCCACAGTGTACGAGGTGATCTACTAGAAACACCAGTTTGACCCCTCCTCCTAGTGGCCTGACGAGGGGAGCTGCTAGCCCCTCCTCCTCCTCTTACTTCACTCACCACACCCCCTAACCTCAAAGACCACCAGGGATTGGACTACAGACCATGTCGGCTCCCGGATTGGTGCTCAGAAGGCACCATGAACTCTGCTTGGCAGTTGGCCTGGCCATGATTGGCTATCGGGTGCAGACTGTAACCCAATGGGCACTGAAGATGTAAATTGTCTTGCTGTTTTTTGATCTGTTCCTGGGCCTGTTTCTGAGGGTTTATTTTTGAAGGTGATGATTGTTTCTGTAATGTGACTGGATGAAGCGGTGCTTTGTCTTTACAACAGTTGCTCCCTGGACGTCTTGTGAAAATTGTACATAATGGAGTAATAAAGACATTTTATATATATATATTATAAATATATATATCTATTTTCATGTCCTGGTGTACTTGTGACGTTTTTGCTTTTGGCCTCCCTTCTGCTTGATATTCAAGGGAGAACAGAAAGTAGAATAAGCTTCTTTTAAAAAAAATATTTTTTTCTTTTTTTTGAGTGTTGAAGCACGTTCTCCAGGCTGACCTTTTTCCAAATCAAACGGAAATGTCTCTCCAAAAACGAAATGGTCAACCAGAACACTTTGTGGAGATTCAAATATGAGTTTTGGGATGGTGCCCTTTTTTTTTTGGAGCTACGAAAATGTCTGGGAAGTGGAGCCTGCCGGCTCAGGCAGAGCCACGGAACTCTGTGGAATACCACAGGACCCCCGCTTGGATCGGCCTATCAGAGGAGACTGGGGGATCAGCGAGAGGAGGAGAACAATGTAAATTAAAACCATATTAAAGAAACTAACTACTACTTTCTCTGTGCCCTTTTATGACCAGTCTCTCTTACGTCTTGGATGGTGTTTTGGGTCGTCTGGTTGATGTTGAACGATGGACTTAAATTCTACTGGATTATTACGGGCTGACGGACTGGGCTTATCGGTGGCTTCCCCAGTTCATATGGCTGGCCGGACACAATCTGAACTAGTACGGGCTGACGGACTGGGCTTATCGGTGGCTTCCCCAGTTCATATGGCTGGCCGGACACAATCTGAACTAGTACGGGCTCATGGACTGGGCTTATCGGGGCTTCAGTTCATATGGCTGGCCGGACACAATGAACTAGGGGCTTGGACTGGGCTTATCGGTGGCTTCCCCAGTTCATATGGCTGGCCGGACACAATCTGAACTAGTACGGGCTCATGGACTGGGCTTATCGGTGGCTTCCCAGTTCATATGGCTGGCCGGACACAATCTGAACTAGTACGGGCTCATGGACTGGGCTTATCGGTGGCTTCCCAGTTCATATGGCTGGCCGGACACAATCTGAACATTGAGTCTGGACCTAAATCTAATGTAGAACAACCCACAGGGTCATCTAGACGGGGGGGTTAAGGAGAACATGCTTCTATGGAATCCATTGATTTGATCCTCTATCCTCATTTATCAGTACATCATCATAACCGGACTTGGATTCCAGTCGATATACAGTGCCTGTTAAGTGCTAGGGTTGGCTATTAGGATCTTTCAAAATGTACAACAGAAGTTAGCATTGTGACCAGCATCTACATAATGTTCAGTACCGAGTAGGATGAAGGTGCCTCTAGACACAGATCTGTTTGGTACCCAAATGGTACTGAGGGTAAGATGCTCTGTGTCAAAGGGGAATATCTTCCTCCATCGTTCAGCTGTTGGGGGGGACACTCAAATTGTTCACTGCGCCCCAATACCCGCCTTTCCTTCAGTCATAACGAGGGGTGAAATGTGAGCGTCTCCAATTCACAACCAAAGTATGTAGCAAAACTGTGTCAGCACTGAACATAATGTACAGTTGATGATCATTCAATAAACTGTTGTTGTTTTGTAGAAAGACTTCCCAGTTCATTTCAATGCAACATATTGTTGAGGAAGCGTCAGTCGTTGTATCAGAGCGTTTGAGTACTTCTACGAGAGCCGTGGGTGGCTGTCTGCCCTGACATTAACTTCCTCTTAATAGGTTTGAAAGTAGATACATTTGAGTGTAGTGTCTAAACCACTGGAGTCTTCCACTTATACCCCACACGTGATGTGATACTCAAACACTTTAACTGTTTCATAATGAATACCTAACCTCAAACATATGCCTGGTGATTCCTTCTAGTTAACTGGATGCTGTATATGAGGTGTGTGTGTGAGCCTGTTGAATAGCAGTGGAGTCAGTAGGCTGCTGTCCAGGCGTGTCGTTGTGGTCGCAGGCTGTTCAAAAGACTAATGCTGGGAGAGGAGACTCATTGCTGAGGATCTGTGTGTTGCCAAACCACCCGTGTGACTTAAGAGTGTCACACACCGCTGCCTCAGCGCCTCGCTGAAACCACAGGCACGACACACACGCACACGCACACACACACACACACCCAGTCACAGTAGCTGCCACAGACTTACTACTGGATTATGGGGTCTGTGCATACGGCTGGACCTGATGAAACTAGTCTACTCAAGATGGCAGTGTGTCAAGCCAATGTTTTAAGTTGTCTGTTAGTTGAGACCCTCCAGTTAATGGTTTACTCCGAATTTCTTGGAAGAGAGCGAAGACGAGACTACAGGACTATCCACACCTGATCAGCTGCAGTGGAGTATGGATACGTTATGTTCTTAAATCATGTAGTTATTGGGTCCTAAATCCTCTCTTTCCTGTCCTGGATAGGAAACATCATGTAGTTTTTGGGTCCTAAAGCCTCTCTCTCTCCTGGATAGGAAACATGTAGTTATTGGATCCTAAAGCCTCTCTCCTTTCCTTGATAGGAAACATGTAGTTATTGGGTCCTAAATCCCTCCCTCTCCTTGATAGGAAACATGTAGTTATTGGGGCCTAAAGCCCTCCCTCTCTCTCCTGGATAGGAAACAACATGTAGTTATTGGGTCCTAAATCCTCTCTTTCCTGTCCTGGATAGGAAACATCATGTAGTTTTTGGGTCCTAAAGCCTCTCTCTCTCCTGGATAGGAAACATCATGTAGTTATTGGATCCTAAAGCCTCTCTCCTTTCCTTGATAGGAAACATGTAGTTATTGGGGCCTAAAGCCCTCCCTCTCTCTCCTGGATAGGAAACAACATGTAGTTATTGGGTCCTAAATCCCTCCCTCTCTCTCCTGGATAGGAAACAACATGTAGTTATTGGGTCCTAAAGCCTCTCTCTCTCCTGGATAGGAAACATCATGTAGTTATTGGGTCCTAAATCCTCTCTCTCTCCTGGATAGGAAACAACATGTAGTTATTGGGTCCTAAATCCCTCCCTCTCTCTCCTGGATAGGAAACAACATGTAGTTATTGGGTCCTAAAGCCTCTCTCTCTCCTGGATAGGAAACAACATGTAGTTATTGGATCCTAAAGCCTCTCTCTTGCTCTAGTGTCAATGGTTCCCCCTCTTTCTCTGCTTCCACCACATGTGGCCACAATACTAATTTGCACTTGAGCGGGGATTCTGGCTGTCAGGTCGTGATACTGGTGTGTGTGATGGTGACTATAGCGGGACAAAGAGCGATTATATTCCAAGCAACTGTGTGTGTAAATATGGACCCATGTGTTAACGGTATACTGTGTGTGTAGATATGGACCCATGTGTTAACGGATAAAGGTGTGTCCAATATGGACGATATGGACCCATGTGTTAACGGTATAGATATGGACCAGTGTGTGTAGATATGGACCCATGTGTTAACGGTATACGTGTGTGTAGATATGGACCCATGTGTGTAGATATGGACCCATGTGTTAACGGTATACAGTGTGTGTAGATATGGACCCATGTGTTAACGGTACTACCCATGTGTTAACGGTATAATATGTAAATATGGACCACAACATAATGTGATGATCATTCAATAAACTGTGTGTGTTTTGTAGAAAGACTTCCATTTTTACTTTGAGTCATGTGTTAACGGTATACGGTGTGTGTAAATATGGACCCATGTGTTAACGGTATACACCTGTGTCTGTGCAGATATGGACCCATGTGTTAACGGTATACTGTGTGTGTAGATATGGACCCATGTGTTAACGGTATACGGTGTGTGTAGATATGGACCCATGTGTTAACGGTATTCGGTGTCCTGAAAATACTGTTAATGTAATATTTAACGTTAGTACTGGATGTCCTCCTCCATCATAGGAGGGACAACAGGACCTTTTACTTTGAGTCATTGGTGACATGTTAAACTAGTGCTGCTTCTCTTTGTCTCCATTGAATGCAGCATTAAGTGAGCAGTATGTGTGGAGAGGAAGAGTTCCAGGTTCTGCATTGAGCTCTGATGACTCACTTGGGAGCCGTAGAAGGAAACTGAAGCAAATGAGCCAGTCTCAAAATCCTCTTTTCTGAATGATTGGGCTTTTCCCATTGCTTCATGTGTTGCCTCTACACCTCTGTCTGAGCTGCAGTTGGAACGGGTGTTCTGGAACTGGTCCTAGAAAATCCCATTGTTCTGCACTTAATGCTAATATTTAACTTGGGGTTAGTACTGGAACTGGTCCTAGAAAATCCCATTGTTCTGCACTTAATGCTAATATTTAACTTGGGGTTAGTTCTGGAACTGGTCCTAGAAAATCCCATTGTTCTGCACTTAATGCTAATATTTAACTTGGGGTTAGTTCTGGAACTGGTCCTAGAAAATCCCATTGTTCTGCACTTAATGCTAATATTTAACTTGGGGTTAGTTCTGGAACTGGTCCTAGAAAATCCCATTGTTCTGCACTTAATGCTAATATTTAACTTGGGGTTAGTACTGGAACTGGTCCTAGAAAATCCCATTGTTCTTGCAACTGGTCCTAATGCTAATATTTAACTTGGGGTTAGTACTGGAACTGGTCCTAGAAAATCCCATTGTTCTGCACTTAATGCTAATATTTAACTTGGGGTTAGTACTGGAACTGGTCCTAGAAAATCCCATTGTTCTGCACTTAATGCTAATATTTAACTTGGGGTTAGTACTGGAACTGGTCCTAGAAAATCCCATTGTTCTGCACTTAATGCTAATATTTAACTTGGGGTTAGTACTGGAACTGGTCCTAGAAAATCCCATTGTTCTGCACTTAATGCTAATATTTAACTTGGGGTTAGTACTGGAACTGGTCCTAGAAAATCCCATTGTTCTGCACTTAATGCTAATATTTAACTTGGGGTTAGTACTGGAACTGGTCCTAGAAAATCCCATTGTTCTGCACTTAATGCTAATATTTAACTTGGGGTTAGTACTGGAACTGGTCCTAGAAAATCCCATTGTTCTGCACTTAATGCTAATATTTAACTTGGGGTTAGTACTGGAACTGGTCCTAGAAAATCCCATTGTTCTGCACTTAATGCTAATATTTAACTTGGGGTTAGTACTGGAACTGGTCCTAGAAAATCCCATTGTTCTGCACTTAATGCTAATATTTAACTTGGGGTTAGTACTGGAACTGGTCCTAGAAAATCCCATTGTTCTGCACTTAATGCTAATATTTAACTTGGGGTTAGTTCTGGAACTGGTCCTAGAAAATCCCATTGTTCTGCACTTAATGCTAATATTTAACTTGGGGTTAGTACTGGAACTGGTCCTAGAAAATCCCATTGTTCTGCACTTAATGCTAATATTTAACTTGGGGTTAGTACTGGAACTGGTCCTAGAAAATCCCATTGTTCTGCACTTAATGCTAATATTTAACTTGGGGTTAGTACTGGAACTGGTCCTAGAAAATCCCATTGTTCTGCACTTAATGCTAATATTTAACTTGGGGTTAGTACTGGAACTGGTCCTAGAAAATCCCATTGTTCTGCACTTAATGCTAATATTTAACTTGGGGTTAGTACTGGAACTGGTCCTAGAAAATCCCATTGTTCTGCACTTAATGCTAATATTTAACTTGGGGTTAGTACTGGAACTGGTCCTAGAAAATCCCATTGTTCTGCACTTAATGCTAATATTTAACTTGGGGTTAGTACTGGAACTGGTCCTAGAAAATCCCATTGTTCTGCACTTAATGCTAATATTTAACTTGGGGTTAGTACTGGAACTGGTCCTAGAAAATCCCATTGTTCTGCACTTAATGCTAATATTTAACTTGGGGTTAGTACTGGAACTGGTCCTAGAAAATCCCATTGTTCTGCACTTAATGCTAATATTTAACTTGGGGTTAGTTCTGGAACTGGTCCTAGAAAATCCCATTGTTCTGCACTTAATGCTAATATTTAACTTGGGGTTAGTACTGGAACTGGTCCTAGAAAATCCCATTGTTCTGCACTTAATGCTAATATTTAACTTGGGGTTAGTACTGGAACTGGTCCTAGAAAATCCCATTGTTCTGCACTTAATGCTAATATTTAACTTGGGGTTAGTACTGGAACTGGTCCTAGAAAATCCCATTGTTCTGCACTTAATGCTAATATTTAACTTGGGGTTAGTACTGGAACTGGTCCTAGAAAATCCCATTGTTCTGCACTTAATGCTAATATTTAACTTGGGGTTAGTACTGGAACTGGTCCTAGAAAATCCCATTGTTCTGCACTTAATGCTAATATTTAACTTGGGGTTAGTACTGGAACTGGTCCTAGAAAATCCCATTGTTCTGCACTTAATGCTAATATTTAACTTGGGGTTAGTACTGGAACTGGTCCTAGAAAATCCCATTGTTCTGCACTTAATGCTAATATTTAACTTGGGGTTAGTACTGGAACTGGTCCTAGAAAATCCCATTGTTCTGCACTTAATGCTAATATTTAACTTGGGGTTAGTACTGGAACTGGTCCTAGAAAATCCCATTGTTCTGCACTTAATGCTAATATTTAACTTGGGGTTAGTACTGGAACTGGTCCTAGAAAATCCCATTGTTCTGCACTTAATGCTAATATTTAACTTCCTAGAAAATCCCATTGGGTTAGGGGTTAGTACTGGAACTGGTCCTAGAAAATCCCATTGTTCTGCACTTAATGCTAATATTTAACTTGGGGTTAGTACTGGAACTGGTCCTAGAAAATCCCATTGTTCTGCACTTAATGCTAATATTTAACTTGGGGTTAGTACTGGAACTGGTCCTAGAAAATCCCATTGTTCTGCACTTAATGCTAATATTTAACTTGGGGTTAGTACTGGAACTGGTCCTAGAAAATCCCATTGTTCTGCACTTAATGCTAATATTTAACTTGGGGTTAGTTCTGGAACTGGTCCTAGAAAATCCCATTGTTCTGCACTTAATGCTAATATTTAACTTGGGGTTAGTACTGGAACTGGTCCTAGAAAATCCCATTGTTCTGCACTTAATGCTAATATTTAACTTGGGGTTAGTACTGGAACTGGTCCTAGAAAATCCCATTGTTCTGCACTTAATGCTAATATTTAACTTGGGGTTAGTACTGGAACTGGTCCTAGAAAATCCCATTGTTCTGCACTTAATGCTAATATTTAACTTGGGGTTAGTACTGGAACTGGTCCTAGAAAATCCCATTGTTCTGCACTTAATGCTAATATTTAACTTGGGGTTAGTTCTGGAACTGGTCCTAGAAAATCCCATTGTTCTGCACTTAATGCTAATATTTAACTTGGGGTTAGTACTGGAACTGGTCCTAGAAAATCCCATTGTTCTGCACTTAATGCTAATATTTAACTTGGGGTTAGTACTGGAACTGGCAGTTACTTCAAATCCTTGATATCCAGAAAATGTGAGGAATTTGTAATTTTGGGAGTAAAGTGACACTGGTCTTCAGCAACTGATTCCCATTGTTAGAATATCCTGGGGAGAGACTCACTGCAGGGCGTCTGGTTCTCATTGTTAGAATATCCTGGGGAGAGACTCACTGCAGGGCGTCTGGTTCTCATTGTTAGAATATCCTGGGGAGAGACTCACTGCAGGGCGTCTGGTTCTCATTGTTAGAATATCCAGGGCGTGGGGGAGAGACTCACTGCAGGACGTCTGGTTCTCATTGTTAGAATATCCTGGGGAGAGACTCACTGCAGGGCGTCTGGTTCTCATTGTTAGAATATCCTGGGGAGAGACTCACTGCAGGACGTCTGGTTCTCATTGTTAGAATATCCTGGGGAGAGACTCACTGCAGGACGTCTGGTTCTCATTGTTAGAATATCCTGGGAAGAGACTCACTGCAGGACGTCTGGTTCTCAGGACATCTGGTTCTCATTGTTAGAATATCCTGGGGAGAGACTCACTGCAGGGCGTCTGGTTCTCATTGTTAGAATATCCTGGGGAGAGACTCACTGCAGGACATCTGGTTCTCATTGTTAGAATATCCTGGGGAGAGACTCACTGCAGGACATCTGGTTCTCATTGTTAGAATATCCTGGGGAGAGACTCACTGCAGGACATCTGGTTCTCATTGTTAGAATATCTGCAGGGCGTCTGGTTCTCATTGTTAGAATATCCTGGGGAGAGACTCACTGCAGGACATCTGGTTCTCATTGTTAGAATATCCTGGGGAGAGACTCACTGCAGGACGTCTGGTTCTCATTGTTAGAATATCCTGGGGAGAGACTCACTGCAGGACATCTGGTTCTCATTGTTAGAATATCCTGGGGAGAGACTCACTGCAGGACATCTGGTTCTCATTGTTATATCCTGGGGAGAGACTCACTGCAGGACATCTGGTTCTCATTGTTAGAATATCCTGGGAGAGACTCACTGCAGGACATCTGGTTCTCATTGTTATATCCTGGGAGAGACTCACTGCAGGACATCTGGTTCTCATTGTTAGAATATCCTGGGGAGAGACTCACTGCAGGACATCTGGTTCTCATTGTTATATCCTGGGAGAGACTCACTGCAGGACATCTGGTTCTCATTGTTAGAATATCCTGGGGAGAGACTCACTGCAGGACATCTGGTTCTCATTGTTAGAATATCCTGGGAGAGACTCACTGCAGGACATCTGGTTCTCATTGTTAGAATATCCTGGGGAGAGACTCACTGCAGGACATCTGGTTCTCATTGTTAGAATATCCTGGGGAGAGACTCAAACTGCAGGACATCTGGTTCTCATTGTTAGAATATCCTGGGGAGAGACTCACTGCAGGGCATCTGGTTCTCATTGTTAGAATATCCTGGGGAGAGACTCACTGCAGGACATCTGGTTCTCATTGTTAGAATATCCTGGGGAGAGCTGCAAACTCACTGCAGGGCATCTGGTTCTCATTGTTAGAATATCCTGGGAGAGACTCACTGCAGGACATCTGGTTCTCATTGTTAGAATATCCTGGGGAGAGACTCACTGCAAACTCACTGCAGGGCATCTGGTTCTCATTGTTAGAATATCCTGGGGAGAGACTCTCACTGCAGGACGTCTGGTTCTCATTGTTAGAATATCCTGGGGAGAGACTCACTGCAGGACATCTGGTTCTCATTGTTAGAATATCCTGGGGAGAGACTCACTGCAGGACATCTGGTTCTCATTGTTAGAATATCCTGGGGAGAGACTCACTGCAGGACGTCTGGTTCTCATTGTTAGAATATCCTGGGGAGAGACTCACTGCAGGACATCTGGTTCTCATTGTTAGAATATCCTGAGGAGAGACTCACTGCAGGACATCTGGTTCCCATTGTTAGAATATCCTGGGGAGAGACTCACTGCAGGACATCTGGTTCCCATTGTTAGAATATCGTGGGGAGAGCTACAAACTCACTACAGGGCGTCTGGTTCCCATTTCACCTTCAAAAGGAAATTATTCAAGTCATTTTCTGAGGTGACCATTAACATTGGGTTGGTTTTTCTTCGTACTGTCTGATCGCAGGTGAATAGACAGACCTTTCAACTGAAACAAAAAAATAAATAAAGGGACCACTTAAACAACACAATGTAACTCCAAGTCAATCACACTTCTGTGAAATCAAACTGTCCACTTAGGAAGCAACACTGATTGACAATAAATTTCACATGCTGTTGTGCAAATGGAATAGACAACAGGTAGAAATTATAGGCAATTAGCAAGACACCCCCAATAAAGGAGTGGTTCTGCAGGTGGTGACCACAGACCACTTCTCAGTTCCTATGCTTCCTGGCTGATGTTTTGGTCACTTGAATGCTGGCGGTGCTTTCACTCTAGTAGTAGCATGAGACGGCGTCTACAACCCACACAAGTGGCTCAGGTAGTGCAGCTCATCCAGGATGGCACATCAATGCGAGCTGTGGCAAGAAGGTTTGCTGTGTTTGTCAGCGTAGTGTCCAGAGCATGGAGGCGCTACCAGGAGACAGGCCAGTACATCAGGAGACGTGGAGGAGGCCGTAGGAGGGCAACAACCCAGCAGCAGGACCGCTACCTCCGCCTTTGTGCAAGGAGGAGCAGGAGGAGCACTGCCAGAGTCCTGCAAAATGACCTCCAGCAGGCCACAAATGTGCATGTGTCTGCTCAAACGGTCAGAAACAGACTCCATGAGGGTGGTATGAGGGCCCGACGTCCACAGGTGGGGGTTGTGCTTACAGCCCAACACCGTGCTGGACGTTTGGCATTTGCCAGAGAACACCAAGATTGGCAAATTTGCCATTGGCGCCCTGTGCTCTTCACAGATGAAAGCATGTTCACACTGAGCACGTGACAGGCGGGACAGAGTCTGGAGACGCCGTGGAGAACGTTCTGCTGCCTGCAACATCCTCCAGCATGACCGGTTTGGTGGTGGGTCAGTCATGGTGTGGGGTGGCATTTCTTTGGGGGGCCGCACAGCCCTCCATGTGCTCGCCAGAGGTAGCCTGACTGCCATTAGGTACCGAGATGAGATCCTCAGACCCCTTGTGAGACCATATGCTGGTGCGGTTGGCCCTGGGTTCCTCCTAATGCAAGACAATGCTAGACCTCATGTGGCTGGAGTGTGTCAGCAGTTCCTGCAAGAGGAAGGCTGACTGTCCAGGAGTTGACGGATGCTTTAGTCCAGGTCTGGGAGGAGATCCCTCAGGAGACCATCCGCCAGCTCATCAGGAGCTGGGAGGTCATACAGGCACGTGGAGGCCACACACACTACTGAGCCTCATTTTGACTTGTTTTAAGGACATTACATCAAAGTTGGATCAGCTTGTCCTGTGGTTTTCCACTTTAAATTTGAGTGTGACTCCAAATCCAGACCTCCATGGGTTGATAAATTTGATTTCCATTGATAATTTTTGTGATTTTATTGTCAGCACATTCAACTATGTAAAGAAAAAAGTATTTAATAAGAATATTTAATTCATTCAGATCTAGGATGTGTTATTTTAGTGTTCCCTTTATTTTTTTGAGCAGTGTATATAGATATCTACCTCCATCTCTTTTTAAATCTGTCCTGTAAACAGTATTCTTACTTAATTGTATATTTCTTCTTCTTATTAATTTTTTATACATTTATTGGTTGTTGGGTTTTGAATTTGCAAGAAAGGCATTTCACTATAACCCACTCCCACTCTCTCATCAGCAGTACTCTCCCTCTCAAACTCTCTCTTCCCCTTTGTACCGCTGAAGTAGGCAGCTCTTGAGTTCCCAGGCTGAGTTGTTGAGTTCAGTGTGTGTATGCTTGCGTACGTTTGTTTCTTTTTAAGTGTGTGTGTGTGTGTGTGTGTGTGCGTGTGTGCGTGTGTTGGTGTGTGGGTGTCAGAGAAAGGCTCTGTCTTCCTCACTTTATTAATATAGTAGTCTGTGAATATAGCTACAGATTAAAGGAAGACAGTGGAGGGCTGTTCTCCTTCAGCACGGCCAGGGTGGGTTCTGGGAGGTCATCTGTTCTCTTTCAGCACGGCTACGATGGGTTCTGGGAGGTCATCTGTGCTCCTTCAGCTCGGCCACGGTGGGTTCTGGGAGGTCATCTGTTCTCTTTCAGCACGGCCACGGTGGGTTCTGGGAGGTCATCTGTGCTCCTTCAGCTCGGCCACGGTGGGTTATGGGAGGTCATCTGTTCTCGTTCAGCTCGGCCAGGGTGGGTTCTGAGAGGTCATCTGTTTTCCTTCAGCACGGCCACGGTGGGTTCTGAGAGGTCATCTGTTCTCCTTCAGCTCGGCCACGGTGGGTTCTGAGAGGTCATCTGTGTGAGAGTGGCCAGGGAGTTTCTGATAGCTTCCTCTAGCTCTGACCCTTGACTAGAGTGCTTTCATCACAGGGCCATCGGACACACGGACACAAGTGGCCACTTCAGAGCCGGGTCCCAAATTAGAGAGGGGGACTGGAAGAGGCTGGGAGAGAAGAGTGGAGAGGAAGGGTGATGAAATGGTGAGTCAGTCTCTTGTTCCCTCTCTCTCATGCTCTCACATTCCCTCTCTCACCGCTCTCTCTCTGATGACCAATGACACACACACACACACACACACACACACACACACACACACACACACACACACACACACACACACACACACACACACACACACACACACACACACACACACACACACACACACACACACACACACACACACACACACACACAGAAAGAGGGAGAACATAGTGTGTCCTGGGTGGTCCTTGTGTAAGGCGATTGGGGCAGTAGGAATGCAGTGTTATGGATTAGAGTCTCTCTGCCTGCTTCTATGCCCAGCCGCTCCAGACCAGTCTCTCTCTCCTCCACAGTGGAGACATTATTACCCTGAACAAACACTGTCATCACAGAGCATGGAGAAGGAGTTGGGGGGGGGGGGGGTCGCAGCATAGCCTGCCAGCTAACACTAATACCACCTGACTGCCAATGCAACCCTGCTTAACAGATTTGGAGTGGGGGAATACAGGGTGCTGTGGGGGATTGAGGGTTGGTGGGAGTGGGAGTGGGCATTGAAGAGAGAGGGAGGTAGGAGGGATAGAAGGTTCTTTGAGAGTCTGGACTTTTTCTGTGGTGAGCTTCACCCAATAGTGAGGCACCCTTACTTCTTATCCAAGGAATGTTGAGGATGGTGTGTGTGTGTTGGGGGGATGATGTTAGTCATTTCACAATATAGGACTGGTTCTGTGTTGGGATTCCACTAAGTGATTCAACTGCATAGTCATCCCACACTGGTGTCATAGAAGTTCACAGGAGTTCAAACACTGCTTTCCTTAGTCAGAGCAGAGGTGTGTGTGTGTGTGTGTGTGTGTGTGTGTGTGTGTGTGTGTGTGTGTGTGTGTGTGTGTGTGTGTGTGTGTGTGTGTGTGTGTGTGTGTGTGTGTGTGTGTGTGTGATAAACCAACCCATATCTGAGTGATTGTTTTAATGGGAGGAGAGCTGATATGGGTTAGTTTATCTGATCTGAGATATCCTCATCAGTGTATCAGGATCACAGAGGCCGTCTTATTATCCACATCATTAACCTGATCCAACCAAGGGTTATTATCCACATCCATTAACCTGATCCAACCAAGGCTTATTATCCACATCCATTAACCTGATCCAACCAAGGCTTATTATCCACATCCATTAAGCTGATCCAACCAAGGCTTATTATCCACATCCATTAACCTGATCCAACCAAGGCCTGATCCAACCAAGGCTTATTGTCCACATCATTAACCTGATCCAACCAAGGCCTGATCCAACCAAGGGTTATTGTCCACATCATTAACCTGATCCAACCAAGGCTTCCAACCAAGGCTTATCCACATCCATTAACCTGATCCAACCAAGGCTTATTGTCCACATCCATTAACCTGATCCAACCAAGGCTTATTGTCCACATCCATTAACCTGATCCAACCAAGGCCTGATCCAACCAAGGCTTATTATCCACATCCATTAACCTGATCCAACCAAGGCCTGATCCAACCAAGGCTTATTATCCACATCCATTAACCTGATCCAACCAAGGCTTATTATCCACATCCATTAACCTGATCCAACCAAGGCTTATTGTCCACATCCATTAACCTGATCCAACCAAGGCTTATTATCCACATCCATTAACCTGATCGAACCAAGGCTTATTATCCACATCATTAACCTGATCCAACCAAGGCTTATTGTCCACATCCATTAACCTGATCCAACCAAGGCTTATTATCCACATCCATTAACCTGATCCAACCAAGGCTTATTATCCACATCCATTAACCTGATCCAACCAAGGCTTATTATCCACATCCATTAACCTGATCCAACCAAGGCTTATTATCCACATCCATTAACCTGATCCAACCAAGGCTTATTATCCACATCCATTAACCTGATCCAACCAAGGCTTATTATCCACATCCATTAACCTGATCCAACCAAGGCCTGATCCAACCAAGGCTTATTATCCACATCCATTAACCTGATCCAACCAAGGCTTATTGTCCACATCCATTAACCTGATCCAACCAAGGCTTATTGTCCACATCCATTAACCTCATCAAACCAAGGCCTGATCCAACCAAGGCTTATTATCCACATCCATTAACCTTTTCCAACCAAGGCTCAAATCAAATCAAATTTATTTATATAGCCCTTCGTACATCAGCTGATATCTCAAAGTGCTGTACAGAAACCCAGCCTAAAACCCCAAACAGCAAACAATGCAGGTGTAGAAGCACGGTGGCTAGGAAAAACTCCCTAGAAAGGCCAAAACCTACGAAGAAATCTAGAGAGGAACCAGGCTATGTGGGGTGGCCAGTCCTCTTCTGGCTGTGCCGGGTGGAGATTATAACAGAACATGGCCAAGATGTTCAAATGTTCATAAATGACCAGCATGGTCGAATAATAACACGGCAGAACAGTTGAAACTGGAGCAGCAGCACAGTCAGGTGGACTGGGGACAGCAAGGAGTCATCATGTCAGGTCGTCCTGGGGCACGGTCCTTGGACTCGGGTCCTCCGAGAGAGAGAAAGAAAGAGAGAATTAGAGAGAGCATATGTGGGGTGGCCAGTCCTCTTCTGGCTGTGCCGGGTGGAGATTACAACAGAACATGGCCAAGATGTTCAAATGTTCATAAATGACCAGCATGGTCAAATAATAGTACGGCAGAACAGTTGAAACTGGAGCAGCAGCATGGCCAGGTGGACTGGGGACAGCAAGGAGTCATCATGTCAGGTAGTCCTGGGGCATGGTCCTAGGGCTCAGGTCAGTTGAAACTGGAGCAGCAGCATGGCCAGGTGGACTGGGGACAGCAAAGAGTCATCATGTCAGGTAGTCCTGGGGCATGGGCCTAGGGCTCAGGTCCTCCGAGAGAGAGAAAGAAAGAAGGAGAGAATTAGAGAACGCACACTTAGATTCACACAGGACACCGAATAGGACAGGAGAAGTACTCCAGATATAACAAACTGACCCTAGCCCCCGACACAAACTACTGCAGCATAAATACTGGAGGCTCCCCCTACTGGAGGCTGCTCATTGTCCACATCCATTAACCTGATCCAACCAAGGCTCATTGTCCACATCCATTAACCTTTTCCAACCAAGGCTCATTGTCCACATCCATTAACCTTTTCCAACCAAGGCTCATTGTCCACATCCATTAACCTTTTCCAACCAAGGCTCATTGTCCACATCCATTAACCTTTTCCAACCAAGGCTCATTGTCCACATCCATTAAACTTTTCCAACCAAGGCTCATTGTCCACATCCATTAACCTTTTCCAACCAAGGCTCATTGTCCACATCCATTAACCTGATCCAATCAAGGCCTGATCCAACCAAGGCTTATTACGGGGGCGGCAGGGTAGCCTAGTGGCTAGAGCGTTGGACTAGTAACCGGAAGGTTGCAAGTTCAAACCCCCGAGCTGACAAGGTACAACTCTGTCGTTCTGCCCCTGAACAGGCAGTTAACCCACTGTTCCTAGGCCGTCATTGAAAATAAGAATTTGTTCTTAACTTGCCTAGTTAAATAAATGTAAAATAAATAAAAAATAAAAAAATACGTTCCTCTGGAGGTCAAAAACGTCCTTGATTAGATTTAGAACAGTTTTTTAAGACCCAACACTTGTCAACTGATCTGTGACACTTTATTTGAACTGTACATTACAACGGTGTCACAAATCATTTACGGTAAGTAGCTAGATTTACAAAAGGGGATGTTGAAGTCACCAGAGGTTTAGTGGTTACAGTGCCTGTGAGAAGGCTTTCATTGCAGAAGCAGTGTGTGTTGTAACATTAGCTATGCATCGGTGCACCAAGACAAGTAATGACACATAGAGGAACAGCTAGATGATGACTCACTTCCTGGGACAGTCAGTGTGGAGACAGCCTGTGGCAGAGATCACCGTCTCTTTCCAACAGAGCGAGAGAGAGTGTGTGTGTGTGTGTGTGTCACTGTCTGTCTGTGGGCACAGCTTGTTAGCAGCCACAAATGGAAGAACGCTCATACAGACAGACACATCCAGACACACACACACGCGTGCACGCACACGCACACTCACACACAACCTGCAACAGCCCTCTCAATGACCTCTGTCTGTGTGTGTGTGTGTGTGTGTGTGTGTGTGTGTGTGTGTGTGTGTGTGTGTGTGTGTGTGTGTGTGTGTGTGTGTGTGTGTGTGTGTGTGTGTGTGTGTGTGTGTGTGTGTGTGTGTGTCTGTCTCTGTCTGTCTGTCTGTCTGTCTGTCTGTCTGTCTGTCTGTCTGTCTGTGTCTCTGTCTGTGTGTGTCTCTGTGTGTGTCTGTGTCTGTGTGTGTCTCTGTGTCTGTGTGTGTGTCTGTGTCTGTGTGTGTGTCTGTGTCTGTGTGTGTCTCTGTGTCTGTGTCTGTGTCTCTGTGTCTGTGTCTGTGTCTGTGTCTGTGTCTGTGTCTGTGTGCTTATATGTAGGACTGTTCTGCCACTCATAGAAACCGGGCAATTAGCCAAGTAAGCATTGAGCACAGCAAGCTAATGGTGGACAGCTGCAGTGTCAACAACAAGTAAATAATGATGTCCTCCAGGAAGAAAAAAAAATGAATCAGGATTTGAAATGGATTTAATTAGCCTCATTGCCAAAACCTAATGAAGCATATTATATAGCATTCATCTAATATTATTGCTAAATGTTTTCTTCATGAAGATTTAAAATGCTGACTACCAGCATTCAACCCATGTTATTCATCAAAATGATAGTCAGATAACTGTAAACAGTCAGTGACTAAGGAGCTTTATCTGTCCGATGCTGAAAGATCTGACGTTCATTTACTCTCTGACCGAGAGAGACGGCGTCCGACTGCCCGACTGCTTATAAAGATCTGATGTTCATTTACTCTCTGACCGAGAGACGGCGTCCGACTGCTTATAAAGATCTGATGTTCATTTACTCTCTGACCGAGAGAGACGGCGTCCGACTGCCCGACTGCTTATAAAGATCTGATGTTCATTTACTCTCCGAGAGACGGCGTGACCGAGATCTGACGATTTACTCTCTGACGAGAGACGTCCGACTGCCTGACTGCTTATAAAGATCTGATGTTCATTTACTCTCTGACCGAGAGAGACGGCGTCCGACTGCCCGACTGCTTATAAAGATCTGACGTTCATTTACTCTCTGACCGAGAGAGACGGCGTCCGACTGCCTGACTGCTTATAAAGATCTGACGTTCATTTACTCTCTGACCGAGAGAGACGGCGTCCGACTGCCTGACTGCTTATAAAGATCTGACGTTCATTTACTCTCTGACCGAGAGAGACGGCGTCCGACTGCCTGACTGCTTATAAAGATCTGACGTTCATTTACTCTCTGACCGAGAGAGACGGCGTCCGACTGCCTGACTGCTTATAAAGATCTGACGTTCATTTACTCTCTGACCGAGAGACGGCGTCCGACTGCCTGACTGCTTATAAAGATCTGACGTTCATTTACTCTCTGACCGAGAGAGACGGCGTCCGACTGCCTGACTGCTTATAAAGATCTGACGTTCATTTACTCTCTGACCGAGAGAGACGGCGTCCGACTGCCTACATCCAGAAGAATGTTAATAACAAACCGGATTGTTGACGTTACCGTTTTCTTACCATAAACATCTCACATCTCCACAAGTCTCTCATCCTTCCATTTAAGAAACCCCCAAAAAACAATCATCTCGCTCCGAATTTGACGTAACTGCACGTTCTCGCCGCAGCCGGATCGGAGGAGGTACTGATGCAGGCCTACTTGTCGAAGCAATCAGTTAACTCAGGAGGTGAATAGGGGTTTAATGAGTTCAGCAAAGCGAATAATTGGTACAAATAAGTCATTAAGGATGTTAGAAGGGCTGAGATTGAATGTGAAGGAGCGCTAATTTAACATGATTATGAACTTTTCTTTCCTACTCCATCAAATTGAGCTGCAATGAGCAGAAGCCCTTATTTTTCACTGGATTGGATCATGATTCAGGATTGTCAGATGTGTGTGTTTAGCAGGGTACATGGCAGTATTCACCCTCTTTAGTAGTGTTTGGTAAGGTTCTGAGTCAGATGTGTGTGTTTACAAGCAGAGGAACAGTGGCTTGCCAGGTTTCACTGTAGATTGGATCATGATTCAACGAATAGATTGTCAGATGTGTGTGTTTACAAGCAGAGGAACAGTGGCTTGCCAAAGTATTCACCCTCTTTAGTAGTTTTCACTGTAGATTGGATCATGATTCAACGAATAGATTGTCAGATGTGTGTGTTTACAAGCAGAGGAACAGTGGCTTGCCAAAGTATTCACCCTCTTTAGTAGTTTTCACTGTAGATTGGATCATGATTCAACAAGCAAGGAACAGTAGATTGTCAGATGTGTGAAACAGTGTTTACAAGCAGAGGAACAGTGGCTTGCCAAAGTATTCACCCTCTTTAGTAGTTTTCACTGTAGATTGGATCATGATTCAACGAATAGATTGTCAGATGTGTGTGTTTACAAGCAGAGGAACAGTGGCTTGCCAAAGTATTCACCCTCTTTAGTAGTTTTCAGTAGATTGAATTCAACGAATAGATTGTCAGATGTGTGTGTTTACCAGAGGAACAGTGGCTTGCCAAAGTATTCACCCTCTTTAGTAGTTTTCACTGTAGATTGGATCATGATTCAACGAATAGATTGTCAGATGTGTGTGTTTACAAGCAGAGGAACAGTGGCTTGCCAAAGTATCACCCTCTTTAGTAGTTTTCACTGTAGATTGGATCATGATTCAACGAATAGATTGTCAGATGTGTGTGTTTACAAGCAGAGGAACAGTGGCTTGCCAAAGTATTCACCCTCTTTAGTAGTTTTCCTGTAGATTGGATCATGATTCAACGAATAGTAGTTTTGTTTACACAGAGGAACAGTGGCTAGATTGTAGTTTTCACTCATGATTCAACGAATAGATTGTCAGATGTGTGTGTTTACAAGCAGAGGAACAGTGGCTTGCCAAAGTATTCACCCTCTTTAGTTTTCAGTTTGGATCATGATTCAACGAATAGATTGTCAGATTTGTTGCCAGTGGCTACAATCTGGTAGTTTTCATTACAATGGATTTTTTTACAAGGGGGTGGCTTTGTATCATTTGATTTACACAACATTTGCCCACCATGGACATGCAAAATATTGTTTATTGTGAATCAAACAAGAATTGAGACAAAAAAAAAAAAAAACTTTTGTTTTTACTATTCTAATTATGTTGGTAACCAGTTTATAATAGCAATAAGGCACCACAGGAGTTTGTGGTATAAGGCCAATATACCACGGCTAAGGGCAGTATCCAGGCACTCCGCGTTGCATTGTGCGTAAGAGCAGCCCTTAGCCGTGGTATATTGGCCGTATACCACACCCCTCGGGTCTGATTGGTTAATAAAGCCTCTCTTACTCTATGCTATATATACATGTCATACAGTACACATGGTGCATAAACTGTCACATTTCTATATGAACGTTTAAAACAAAAACAGCCAGTATAATTGTATGTGAGTGAGAGAGGAGGGGGAAGGGAACAGATGGGGCACACTGCTGTTTTGAAGCTCCTCTTGATGACATCACATCAAGCCTCTGTGGCTTGATAGGAAGCGACCTGGTCTCCTCCTGTCCCCTCCCTCCCTCCCCTTGTCTCTTTCTCTGGTAATATCTTGAAGGAATCAGAACAGCAGCGAGGGGTTGTGTGTGTGTGTGTGTGTGTGTGTGTGTGTGTGTGTGTGTGTGTGTGTGTGTGTGTGTGTGTGTGTGTGTGTGTGTGTGTGTGTGTGTGTGTGTGTGTGTGTGTGTGTGTGTGTGTGTGTGTGTGTGTTGACAGGGGAGCTGGGCTCTTTAGTGTGTTTGCTTGCCCTTTGTTTGTGATCGTTGATATGTCACCGCTGGAACACCCCCTTAAAACACACACTCATCATCACAGTAAACAGAACACTCCCCTGTGAGCTCAACTTGCCCTCACGATGGGTGCTCTTTGCTCAGGAGCAGATGGCGTTGTGTGTGTGTGTGTGTGTCTTGGAGTGGAAAGCCACTTCCCAACGTCTCTCCTTCCACCCCAGCTCTTGTGTTTGCTACCTCCCACGTCTTACACAGCCACTGATTACTAAGAGTAAACAGACGAGACATCAACCGAGAAGCCCCATCCTACCACCCAGTCTTCAGACTGAATACTAACAAGAACCTCTCATCTCAGATAACTGGGTTGTTCTTTTTTTTTTCTTCTTCTGGTCTCACGGTGCTGTATGGATGCTAATGATTCCCGTGTTCAAGTACAGAGACACGTTGTTGATTGAGTTGTCATACTCCGCATGCTAACAAAACATTGACTAAGACTAGAGTAGAGAGGTTCGTGTAGCTGTGGAACTGTAGCTTGTGGTGTTTTGGCCGTGCTCATTTTCTGAAGACTAACTAGCTGTTTGTCTGTATGTTCTTATCGCTGTGATTTTGATATTGATTATACTATAGATTATTTACCCAAAGATGATAACCCCTAATGCGTTGTTGACTCCATGTCACATTAAAGGAACTGATCGTAAATAACTGATATTTATATCACATCATCATTCAGAGGTTGAGAGGTTGAATAACGTTTACCCCGGGGAGAGAGAGACAGAGGGAGGGATGGAGGGAGAGAGAGACAAAGAGGGAGGGATGGAGGGAGAGAGAGACAGAGGGAGGGATGGAGGGAGAGAGAGACAGAGGGAGGGATGGAGGGAGAGAGAGACAAAGAGGGAGGGATGGAGGGAGAGAGAGACAAGGGAGGGATGGAGGGAGAGAGAGACAAAGAGGGAGGGATGGAGGGAGAGAGAGACAGAGGGAGGGATGGAGGGAGAGAGAGACAAAGAGGGAGGGATGGAGGGAGAGAGAGACAGAGGGAGGGATGGAGGGAGAGAGAGACAAAGAGGCAGGGATGGAGGGAGAGAGAGACAAAGAGGGAGGGATGGAGGGAGAGAGAGACAGAGGGAGGGATGGAGGGAGAGAGAGACAGAGGGAGGGATGGAGGGAGAGAGAGACAAAGAGGGAGGGATGGAGGGAGAGGAGAAACGGAGAGGTTGAATAACGTTTACCCCGGGGAGAGAGAGACAAAGAGGGAGGGATGGAGGGAGAGAGAGACAAAGAGGGAGGGATGGAGGGAGAGAGAGACAGAGGGAGGGATGGAGGGAGAGAGAGACAGAGGGAGGGATGGAGGGAGAGAGAGACAAAGAGGGAGGGATGGAGGAGAGACAAAGAGAGGGATGGAGGGAGAGGAGAAACGGAGAGGTTGAATAACGTTTACCCCGGGAGAGAGAGACAAAGAGGGAGGGATGGAGGGAGAGGGAGAAATGGAGAGGTTGAATAACGTTTAGGGAGAGAGAGACAAAGAGGGAGGGATGGAGGGAGAGAGAGACAAAGAGGGAGGGATGGAGGGAGAGAGAGACAGAGGGAGGGATGGAGGGAGAGAGAGACAAAGAGGGAGGGATGGAGGGAGAGGAGAAACAGAGGTTGAATAACGGACCCCGGGAGAGAGAGACAAAGAGGGAGGGATGGAGGGAGAGGAGAAAAAGAGGTTGAATAACGTTTACCCCGGGAGAGAGAGACAAAGAGGGAGGGATGGAGGGAGAGAGAGACAAAGAGGGAGGGATGGAGGGAGAGAGAGACAGAGGGAGGGATGGAGGGAGAGAGAGACAAGGGAGGGATGGAGGGAGGAGAGATGGAGGGATGGGAGGGAGAGAGAGACAAAGAGGGAGGGATGGAGGGAGAGAGAAACGGAGGTTGGAATAACGTTTACCCCGGGAGAGAGAGACAAAGAGGGAGGGATGGAGGGAGAGAGAGACAAAGAGGGAGGGATGGAGGGAGAGAGAGACAGAGGGAGGGATGGAGGGAGAGAGAGACAAAGAGGGAGGGATGGAGGGAGAGAGAGACAAAGAGGGAGGGATGGAGGGAGAGAGAGACAAAGAGGGAGGGATGGAGGGAGAGAGAGACAGGAAGGGAGGAGAGGGATGGAGGGAGAGAGAGACAAAGAGGGAGGGATGGAGGGAGAGAGAGACAAAGAGGGAGGGATGGATGGAGGGAGAGAGAGACAAAGAGGGAGGGATGGAGGGAGAGGAGAAACGGAGAGGTTGAATAACGTTTACCCCGGGGAGAGAGAGACAAAGAGGGAGGGATGGAGGGTTGAGAGAGAGACAAAAAGGGAGGGATGGAGGGAGAGGAGAAACGGAGAGGTTGAATAACGTTTACCCCGGGAGAGAGAGACAAAGAGGGAGGGATGGAGGGAGAGAGAGACAAAGAGGGAGGGATGGAGGGAGAGGAGAAACGGAGAGGTTGAATAACGTTTACCCCGGGGAGAGAGAGACAAAGAGGGAGGGATGGAGGGAGAGAGACAAAGAGGGAGGGATGGAGGGAGAGGAGAAACGGAGAGGTTGAATAACATTTACCCCGGGAGAGAGAGACAAAGAGGGAGGGATGGAGGGAGAGGGAGAAACGGAGAGGTTGAATAACGTTTACCCCGGGAGAGAGAGACAAAGAGGAAGGGATGGAGGGAGAGGAGAAATGGAGAGGTTGAATAACATTTACCCCGGGGAGAGAGAGACAGAGGGAGGGATGGAGGGAGAGAGAGACAAAGAGAGAGGGATGGAGGGAGAGGAGAAACGGAGAGGTTGAATAACGTTTACCCCGGGGAGAGAGAGACAAAGAGGGAGGGATGGAGGGAGAGGAGAAATGGAGAGGTTGAATAACGTTTACCCCGGGGAGAGAGAGACAAAGAGGGAGGGATGGAGGGAGAGGAGAAACGGAGAGGTTGAATAACGTTTACCCCGGGGAGAGAGAGACAAAGAGGGAGGGATGGAGGGAGAGAGAGACAGAGGGAGGGATGGAGGGAGAGAGAGACAAAGAGGGAGGGATGGAGGGAGAGGAGAAACGGAGAGGTTGAATAACGTTTACCCCGGGGAGAGAGAGACAAAAAGGGAGGGATGGAGGGAGAGAGAGACAAAGAGGGAGGGATGGAGGGAGAGGAGAAACGGAGAGGTTGAATAACGTTTACCCCGGGAGAGAGAGACAAAGAGGGAGGGATGGAGGGAGAGAGAGACAAAGAGGGAGGGATGGAGGGAGAGGAGAAACGGAGAGGTTGAATAACGTTTACCCCGGGGAGAGAGAGACAAAGAGGGAGGGATGGAGGGAGAGAGAGACAAAGAGGGAGGGATGGAGGGAGAGGAGAAACGGAGAGGTTGAATAACGTTTACCCCGGGGAGAGAGAGACAAAGAGGGAGGGATGGAGGGAGAGAGAGACAAAGAGGGAGGGTTGGAGGGAGAGGAGAAACGGGAGAGGTTGAATAACATTTACCCCGGGGAGAGAGAGACAAAGAGGAGGGATGGAGGGAGAGGAGAAACGGAGAGGTTGAATAACGTTTACCCCGGGGGAGAGAGAGACAAAGAGGAAGGGATGGAGGGAGAGGAGAAATGGAGAGGTTGAATAACATTTACCCCGGGAGAGAGAAAGAGACAGAGGGAGGGATGGAGGAGAGAGAGACAAAGAGGAGAGGGATGGAGGGAGAGGAGAAACGGAGAGGTTGAATAACGTTTACCCCGGGAGAGAGAGAGACAAAGAGGGAGGGATGGAGGGAGAGGAGAAATGGAGAGGTTGAATAACGTTTACCCCGGGAGAGAGAGACAAAGAGGGAGGGATGGAGGGAGAGGAGAAACAGAGAGGTTGAATAACGTTTACCCCGGGAGAGAGAGACAAAGAGGGAGGGATGGAGGGAGAGAGAGAAGAGGAGGGATGGAGGGAGAGAGAGACAAAGAGGGAGGGATGGAAGGAGAGGAGAAACGGAGAGGTTGAATAACGTTTACCCCGGGAGAGAGAGACAAAAAGGGAGGGATGGAGGGAGAGAGAGACAAAGAGGGAGGGATGGAGGGAGAGGAGAAACGGAGAGGTTGAATAACGTTGCCCCGGGAGAGAGAGACAAAGAGGGAGGGATGGAGGGAGAGAGAGACAAAGAGGGAGGGATGGAGGGAGAGGAGAAACGGAGAGGTTGAATAACATTTACCCCGGGAGAGAGAGACAAAGAGGGAGGGATGGAGGGAGAGGAGAAACGGAGAGGTTGAATAACGTTGTCCCCGGGAGAGAGACAAAGAGGGAGGGATGGAGGAGAGGAGAAATGGAGAGGTTGAATAACGTTTACCCCGGGGAGAGAGAGACAAAGAGGGAGGGATGGAGGGAGAGGAGAAACGGAGAGGTTGAATAACGTTTACCCCGGGGAGAGAGAGACAAAGAGGGAGGGATGGAGGGAGAGGAGAAACGGAGAGGTTGAATAACGTTTACCCCGGGGAGAGAGAGACAAAGAGGGAGGGATGGAGGGAGAGGAGAAACGGAGAGGTTGAATAACGTTTACAAGTAGGGAGAGAGAGACAAAGAGGGAGGGATGGAGGGAGAGGAGAAACGGAGGCTGGTGGAGCGAAGAGGAAGGATCTCTTTGTGTATAAACAGCTCATTTGTTTCTAGGGTCATGGTGGTAAAAGCAAGGTGCCACTGTTAATGTGACAGGCAAATGGACGTGACTACATTTTGGACACCTCAATAGCGTATGCAAGAGCAACCAGGAAACGGTAGAAAAAACAAGAATTTAGAAGCCTTGACGCCACTGGCTGACAATTAACGCAGAGTTAGTCTACTCTGGTGTTCTGATGTAGGCTACTACAGTGTTGTGGACTGGTACATTCTAGATAATGAAATGGACAACAAGTAATGTCATCTCTCTCGTGAACAATGTCATCTTAGATATATTTTAGCAGATGCTGTTGCATCAAGGCACATAGGGTGACATATCATTGTGTTTACTTGATAGCTACCGACACAAATAGCTAGCCAAACAAAGTGTTAATAAGATAAATTCATTCAAAAGATGAAAGGCAATACAAATAAGTTCTCCAGTAGGCATCTACTGAGGGAGTTAAGAGCTGTGTTGTCAGTCATATATATATGTATGTTCTCCAGTAGGCATCTACTGAGGGAGTTAAGAGCTGTGTTGTCAGTCATATATATATGTATGTTCTCCAGTAGGCATCTACTGAGGGAGCTAAGAGCTGTGTTGTCAGTCATATATATATGTATGTTCTCCAGTAGGCATCTACTGAGGGAGTTAAGAGCTGTGTTGTCAGTCATATATATATGTTATCCAGTAGGCATCTACTGAGGGAGTTAAGAGCTGTGTTGTCAGTCATATATATATGTATGTTCTCCAGTAGGCATCTACTGAGGGAGCTAAGAGCTGTGTTGTCAGTCATATATATATGTATGTTCTCCAGTAGGCATCTACTGAGGGAGTTAAGAGCTGTGTTGTCAGTCATATATATATGTATGTTCTCCAGTAGGCATCTACTGAGGGAGTTAAGAGCTGTGTTGTCATATATATATGTATGTTCTCCAGTAGGCATCTACTGAGGGAGTTAAGAGCTGTGTTGTCAGTCATATATATATGTATGTTCTCCAGTAGGCATCTACTGAGGGAGCTAAGAGCTGTGTTGTCAGTCATATATATATGTATGTTCTCCAGTAGGCATCTACTGAGGGAGTTAAGAGCTGTGTTGTCAGTCATATATATATGTATGTTCTCCAGTAGGCATCTACTGAGGGAGTTAAGAGGTGTTGTCAGTCATATATATATGTATGTTCTCCAGTAGGCATCTACTGAGGGAGTTAAGAGCTGTGTTGTCAGTCATATATATATGTATGTTCTCCAGTAGGCATCTACTGAGGGAGCTAAGAGCTGTGTTGTCAGTCATATATATATGTATGTTCTCCAGTAGGCATCTACTGAGGGAGTTAAGAGCTGTGTTGTCATATATATATGTATGTTATCCAGTAGGCATCTACTGAGGGAGTTAAGAGCTGTGTTGTCAGTCATATATATATGTATGTTCTCCAGTAGGCATCTACTGAGGGAGCTAAGAGCTGTGTTGTCAGTCATATATATATGTATGTTCTCCAGTAGGCATCTACTGAGGAGTTAAGAGCTGTGTTGTCAGTCATATATATATGTATGTTCTCCAGTAGGCATCTACTGAGGGAGTTAAGAGCTGTGTTGTCAGTCATATATATATGTATGTTCTCCAGTAGGCATCTACTGAGGGAGTTAAGAGCTGTGTTGTCAGTCATATATATATGTATGTTCTCCAGTAGGCATCTACTGAGGGAGTTAAGAGCTGTGTTGTCAGTCATATATATATGCATGTTCTCCAGTAGGCATCTACTGAGGGAGTTAAGAGCTGTGTTGTCATATATATATGTATGTTCTCCAGTAGGCATCTACTGAGGGAGTTAAGAGCTGTGTTGTCATATATATATATGTATGTTCTCAGTAGGCATCTACTGAGGGAGTTAAGAGCTGTGTTGTCAGTCATATATATATGTATGTTCTCAGTAGGCATCTACTGAGGGAGTTAAAGCTGTGTTGTCAGTCATATATATATGTATGTTCTCCAGTAGGCATCTACTGAGGGAGTTAAGAGCTGTGTTGTCAGTCATATATATATGTATGTTCTCAGTAGGCATCTACTGAGGGAGTTAAGAGCTGTGTTGTCAGTCATATATATATGTTATCCAGTAGGCATCTACTGAGGGAGTTAAGAGCTGTGTTGTCAGTCATATATATATGTATGTTCTCCAGTAGGCATCTACTGAGGGAGTTAAGAGCTGTGTTGTCAGTCATATATATATGTATGTTCTCCAGTAGGCATCTACTGAGGGAGTTAAGAGCTGTGTTGTCAGTCATATATATATGTATGTTCTCCAGTAGACATCTACTGAGGGAGCTAAGAGCTGTGTTGTCAGTCATATATATATGTATGTTCTCCAGTAGGCATCTACTGAGGGAGTTAAGAGCTGTGTTGTCAGTCATATATATATGTATGTTCTCCAGTAGGCATCTACTGAGGGAGTTAAGAGCTGTGTTGTCAGTCATATATATATGTATGTTCTCCAGTAGGCATCTACTGAGGGAGTTAAGAGCTGTGTTGTCAGTCATATATATATATGTATGTTCTCCAGTAGGCATCTACTGAGGGAGCTAAGAGCTGTGTTGTCAGTCATATATATATGTATGTTCTCCAGTAGGCATCTACTGAGGGAGCTAAGAGCTGTGTTGTCAGTCATATATATATATGTATGTTCTCCAGTAGGCATCTACTGAGGGAGCTAAGAGCTGTGTTGTCAGTCATATATATATGTATGTTCTCCAGTAGGCATCTACTGAGGGAGTTAAGAGCTGTGTTGTCAGTCATATATATATGTATGTTCTCCAGTAGGCATCTACTGAGGGAGTTAAGAGCTGTGTTGTCAGTCATATATATATGTATGTTCTCCAGTAGGCATCTACTGAGGGAGCTAAGAGCTGTGTTGTCATATATATATATATATGTATGTTCTCCAGTAGGCATCTACTGAGGGAGTTAAGAGCTGTGTTGTCATATATATATATATGTATGTTCTCCAGTAGGCATCTACTGAGGGAGCTAAGAGCTGTGTTGTCAGTCATTTGTACCTATGGCACATCGACAGATGTTTTTGTTTGTTACCTAGACGGCTCAGGGATTCGAACCGGCAAACTTTTGGTTACCCAACGTTCTTTACCACTAGGCTACATACAGTTTAACTACATCAGAACACACTCCCCCTATTAATTTGTAACAGCAGAGTTTAGAATCGGATCATGAAATGGACATTAACATAATGTGTCAGCATAGGTGATGTAAAACTACAATGGTTTGACGTCACCATTTTGACATATTGTAATGAGACCGTGTTGCAGTGATATCTGAGGAATCAACTCTGCTGGAGACGGTCCGATAGCGTTAGTGAGTGTGTGCAGGGATACTGTGTTATGTCGTGCTGTTGCTGTACAGTGATCTGTTCACAGCAAGACATTGGCATATTTGCACCAGTAAGCAAACGCTCAAGCGCACACACATTGATACAGGTGCACACACACACACACACACACACACACACACACACACACACACACACACACACACACACACACACACACACACACACACACACACACACACACACACACACACACACACACACACACACACACACACACACACACACACACACACACACACACACACACACACACACACACACACTGCATTATTCACATGCATGTTCACCATTAGTCACAGTGACAGAAACTCAGGCAGCATAGTTTCTGCATGACTGTAGGCTTGGATCACACACACAGACACACACACACACACACACACACACACACACACACACAGACACACACACACAGACACACACACACACACACACACACACACACACACACACACACACACACACACACACACACACACACACACACACACACTCAATCTCGCTCTCTCGTTCATGCATGCAGGGACACACACACAAACACAATTATGCTTATAATTAGTCCCATCAATGTGGATCTGTGCAAACTTGCTCTCTGTTTGACTGCACCCTGAAATCACAGTGTAACTACCCCAAGAATGAGATCATGTGGCAATTCTCCACCCACAACCTACACTAACAACCCCCCCCCACAACCTACACTAATAACAACCCCCACAACCTACACTAACAACCCCCCACAACCTACACTAACAACCCCCCACAACCTACACTAACAACCCCCCCACAGCCTACACTAACAACCACCCCCCACAGCCTACACTAACAACCCCCCCACAGACTACACTAACAACCCCATCCACATCCTACACTAACAACCCCCGCCCCACAGCCTAAACTAACAACCCCCCCCACAGCCTACACTAACCACCCCCCCACAGCCTACACACTAACAACCCCCGCCCCCACAGCCTAAACTAACAACCCCCCCCCCCCACAGCCTACACTAGCAAACCCCCCACAGCCGCACACTAACAAACCCCCCACAGTCTACACCTAACAACCGCCCCAACCCACACAGCCCACATCATTAAACCCCCCACACAGCCTACACTAACAACCCCCACAGCCTACACTAACAACCCCCCACAGCCTACACTAACAACCCCCCCACAGCCTACACTAACAACCCCCCCACAGCCTACACTAACAACCCCCCCCACAGCCTACACTAATAACCCCCCCACAGCCTACACTAACCCCCCACAGCCTACACTAACAACCCCCCCACAGCCTACACTAACAACCCCCCCACAGCCCATACTAATAACCCCCCCACAGCCTACACTAACAAACCCCACAGTCAATTCCTGGCACCATCTCCCTTCCATTGAGTCTCACACAAAGCAGTGTGTTCCAAGCCTAGTATCTGGCCTCGCTCCTGGTCCCCGACCTGTCTCACACATCATTACCCCTGTGAAGAGAGGAGACATGCCAGGCAGGCGGTGGAGGGGTAGAGGGAGGAGGGAGTAGAGAGATGGAGGGATGGACAAGGGGTGGAGGGATAAATGAGGGGATGGAGGGATAGATGAGGGGGTAGAGGGATGGAAGAGTAGAGGCCCGGGGGTAATGTCTCCGGACACATGTCCAAAGTACAGCCTGTGTCCTGAGACATCTGTATGTGGCCTGACAGCGCTATGCCCACCAATGTCCCCCACCTCCACCAAAACACAAAGAGTCCTCTGTTAAGAGAGGGAGAGAGAGAGCCATTAATGCTAACCTACTGGATAACTGCTTGAGAGGGAGAGAGGCAGGAGAGAGGGGCGCCATCAATAC